>NW_011500137.1:277518-293216 GCF_000495115.2 Populus euphratica
TAATAATAATAATAATAATAATAATAAAGAAAAAGAAGGAGAAGAAGAAGAAGAAGATGAGAACTTTGAGATGGAATATTAATGTAACGATTAAACAATGATAATAACAAATGTCAAGGTTAGAGGTTCCACTAATGGTATATCAAACAAGTATAGTATAAACTCTTATTATTGAATTGGAAACCACACACAAAGGAGGTTCCAATCAGATTATATATTGTTAACATGATTACATTAGTCATCTTATTCAATTAATGCTAATACTTGTAAATCTCGTCAAGCATTCATGATTATAACTTATGTTAACAATAAATCAAGTTCCTTTCATAGCTCAGGTGTCGGTTATACCATACATTATGGGCTATGAAAGTGCCAAGCATTTGTTGTACCAAGTGTTATACAACATAAATCAAGATTAGTTATTTAACAAGCAAAGTATTAAAGAGTGAACAAGATAACAAATATAAAACATGTTAGTATCAAACATTAAAGTCCATATTAAGTTTACATTATACTTATTCTTACACCATTAGTGTAACCTTTTCACCTTGACATAATTAACTTAGCTAGACATAATGAAAGAAAGCAAAATAGATAAACAAAATAAGAACATAAAAGTTAACTAAGTAAAGGAAAGGAAATGAAAGGCATAAACTTAATATTAATGAAAACAAAGCATAAAAAATACAAAGAGAGAAAGGAAGAGCATGATCTTGATCTGAACACCAAGATGCCTAAATGCATGGCAAATGCCTCCTTTTATAGGCCAAAAATGGGAACTATTGATTTGATGACTAATTGATAAGTGGGTGGCCAACTTTTGACTTGGTGACAATCTTTATCTTCTCTTGTCTGCCCAAAACGTCATTGATAACGTCAAAATTGGAGCCAGTTGCAAACATGAAAGTTGTAGGCAATTGTCTCAGCTTTCTTGTGTAAAAACTTCAGCTCATTTGGACTTCTAGAACTCCAGATATGGCCAAAATACCGAACAGTGCTCGGGCTGGAAGACAGATTCGGGCTTCTTTGTTGTTGCTACAATTTGGACTTGATAATGGCCTTTTTAGATCTTGGGCTCCATATGAAAGTTGTAGGCCTATGTCTTACCTTTCCATCCATATAAATTGGACCTAAATCTGAGATATATAGCTCCAGATATGACCCATTTACCGAACAGTGTTCCGGTTTGGATTGCACCGACATCTCTTTTCTAAGTTTGGCCATCTCTTTATCCTTGCAATTTAAGTTCTTCAAGTCATCAATCAATCCTTTTATTTATGTGATAGGCCTCAATTTAAAATGAACATTTACCTTAAATTAAAGGTATCTTATATTATTAGATATCTTATTATAAAACATGCTTTAGTTAAGGAGTTATTGATACTTCAAGTGCAAAATGATGATATAAAACCATGATAAAAATGCACTTTTAAGTACTAATCAGTAAGCATTATGCTATGATATGTATAATTGTTGTTATTAGTTAAGATTTTAAATTTGATAAGATTTAGAGTTTTGAAGTTTATGTTTTTGAGTTTCATTGATGGGTTAATTGAAATGTTAGAGGTTAATTATTATGGATTTTTTAGGTGTTAGTTGAAATTTGAATATCTCATTTAGGAAAGACTAGTGGATGAAGATTCTGAAATCTTGATCAACTGGTCAATCATTTGGCTTGTTTGACTTCGGTTAACTAGTGGGTCTTAGATTGACTGGTTAATAAGTTTTGGTCGATTGGCTAACCTAGAAATGAAGGATGAACAGTTCTTTTAAATTTGGTCAATTTATGAAATGTTCAAGATTGAATGGATGAATCTATTTCGCTTTTATAATTACATTTTAGTTTATTATCTTAAAGTTTTAATCTTTGATGTTATCTAGTTCGAGTTCTGAGTGTGTCTTATTTTGTATTAAGATATTCTCGATATTTTACTTGTTGAGTGTCAATATGATTTTCTTCAATATCTGCTTTTGTGTTCTTAGTACCTTTGAGTTAGGTATGTGGATAATATTCTATATGTAAGAAGAATAATATAAATATTTAAATTATTAATGTGAAATGGATATGCTTCATGGTAATATATATTATTTAATATCCCTCGTTTATGATAAAACATGATTATTTATTGAAATTGAATCCTTGATGTGAGATATTATATATATTTGAATTGATTGCTCTTCAATTGATTGATTGTATGAGTTGAACCTTTAAGAAATGATTATGTTTGTTTGGTTATAACCCCATGGTATAACAATCAGAATATTCATATTAACAGGATAGTGTTAATTTTTATGAACATCATAGTTCTAAACCATAGTTAGTCAGGGCAGTCACCAACTTATGGTGACTTATTATCCCGCAATCTGAAGCATTATTCTCACTGTATTGTGATTTTATGATAAACATTACCTTATGATATTTTTTGTAATAATTTGTTTGTGAAATTCTCTTATAAGAGTATAAAGTCAATATTGTATATATTCCTCCTTAATGTATTGACTTCTAGGTGTATATTAAATGTTATTTATTTATTGAATTGTTGAATTAACCCTCTCATTACTTTTTTTTTTCATGCTTATAACATCTCATTACTTTTTTTTTTCATGCTTATAATTTTGTTAGCATATCATTTTTGTTACTTTTAAAATCTATTCTTTTAATTGTAATTAATATTTTTTTATTATATCTAACTAGTACTCCATATTTATTGAATTAATTATGATAATAAATGTTACATAAAACTTTGATTGAGTTAATAAAAAACTATCTGTAAATATGTTTGGATTTGTATGGGTAATGAACTTGAAGATAGGGTACGTCTATGTGTTAATTATAGATATGAGGATCTAGTCGTGACATTTCATTTAACTTCTGTCATTGGAGATGTTAAAAGAATCTCTAAAAAGAGATTATTTTAAAAAATTAAATTGATAAATTAATTTTTTAAATAATATAAATATACTTTTTTCTTTTATACTCCAATAGTAAAAAAATTAATTATAACAGTTAATTATATTTTAATATATTTTATATTAATAACATTATTTATTAATTATAACCGGCTGATACAACTTCAAGTAAAAACCTTCTTTTACACAAAAATATATCAAAGAAGCTTTTAGCAGTTTTTACTAATAGACAAGAATAGCTCTTATATATGTATATATATATCGACTTTTCAACATAGCATATAAAAATAAAAATAAAAGACAGGAACCTTTTATCCTTTCCATTTGGCTTTATATTTTGGCTTTCCTTCAAAAAGCACTGCTAACAAAAATCGCTATCCTGGTTAATAAAAATCTTGACACAATAGAAGGGAAGGGATACGGTGCGCATCACCCTTTTTTTTCTCTGCTAAATTCTAAACCCGAGAGAAAAGGTTACTGTTACAGATAAGAAATGGTAAGCAGCAAAGCAAACTAAGAGGCCTATCAGTCTCTCAGGAGGAGGACAGGCTTTTATAGATTCTTCTGGTGTTTGGATGGGGGCAAGAGAGGAGATCAGATATATTTTACTAGGGTTTTGCTTGTCTTGCTCAGCACTTATTTAAAAATATATTTGCTCAGTCAGTATTCCACGTGCTCCTGGGGACTCCCCCCCCCCCCCCCAAACGCTTGAATGCACTCAATTTATACTCTCTGACCGCATGTTCCCTTCCATTTGTTTGCATCTCTCTTCCCATCTCTCTCAAAAACACCAAAAACCAGTCAAGAAGCACTTACAAGGTATCAAAAAACCAAGGATTTACTACTATTGTATTTTATCCAGGAATCATAAAGGTTTTTGCTTTGCAGTGACTGTAGTATTGTCATAGATGATGATGGATATCAAAGGAGGTAGAGTTGGTGTAGGTGAAGAAGATATGAGTGATGGTATGCAATGTAGTGACCATCCGTACAGAAACAACCCAGGTGGGATCTGTGCCTTTTGTCTTCAAGAAAAGCTTGGCAAGCTTGTCTCTTCTTCGTTTCCTTTATTTCCTTTACCTATACGTGGCTCCTCCTCCTCCTCCTCTTCTCCTTCTTTTAGATCTGATATTGGTGTTGGTGGCTCTAGCAATGGAGGTGCAGGTACTTCACTATCATTTTCTGTGCGTCCGACAACAACAAAATGTAGAAATGATGGTGGCAATAATAGTCACTATCAAGAATATTACACAAGGAGGGCCAGGATCCCTTTTCTTTTGGCTAAAAAGAAGAAGAAAATCATGGTACCATCATCATCAGATCGTGATATTGTTTTCAAGAGAAGCAAATCTACTGCAACTCCCAGGAGAGGCCATTTCCTGAACTCTGCTACTGATGATGGTGAGGATTTTAGCCCAAGGAGAAGAGGGTTTTGGTCATTTCTCTATCTCTCTTCCTCCAAGTCTAGTACTTCAACTAGAAAAACAGAAAAGATGTCTTCTTTAGCTGCAACTACACAACTAGCAGCAGCAGCAGCAGCAAATGGGTCCCCGGTGAGGCCAAAAGAGAAGTGCTTAGGTTCTTCTTTGTCAAAGAAAGGTGACAATATTGTGGTAGTGGAGGATGATGATGATAGTCCTAACAGCCAAGCAACTGCCTCCGCCACCTCTTTCGAGAGAAAGGTGTCAAGGTCTAGATCCGTTGGGTGTGGAAGCAGGAGCTTCTCCGGTGACTTCTTCGAGAGAATCTCAACTGGGTTTGGTGATTGCACTCTAAGAAGAGTGGAGTCCCAAAGGGAAGGCAAGCCCGTCACTGTTGGGACTTCTCACATGAAAGGGAGGGTGAGGTGTGGCGGTATCTTTGGTGGGTTTATCATAACCTCCTCGTTTTCCTCTTCATCATCATCCTATTGGGTTTCATCATCAGCTGAAGATATGAATGGGAAATCATCAGGAGCTGGCCCTCTTGCTCATGGTAGGAGCAGGAGCTGGGGCTGGGCTTTCGCTAGCCCAATGAGAGCTTTCGGCAGCAAACCTTCTTCAAAAGATGGGAAAAGAGACATCAATAGGAACACCACTTCAAACTTGTCTGGCATTCCTTCATTGTTAGCTGTGAGAGGCTAAAGTAGAAGGGTTGAGGCTGCTGGTGCTACATTACACAGTACATTCTATCATGATCTTGTTTGTTTGATTCGTGCTCGTCTATCTTGCTCTGATCAGTTCTATCACTAGTAGTTATTATACTTTTTTTCCTTAAATTTTGTTGAAATTTATTGTTATATATGAAAATTATTTATCTTTGAGATAATTGCATGTTAAGTCATATATCCTATAGTGTCAAATTCGAAACCCAGGTGAGCCAACAGACTGCTTGGAGTTGGAGGTGAAGAAAATATTTATGTGCGATATTTTTAGCAGTTGCAATATAGTATTCTGTGATTCGCCAAGGTTTTGTGCTTCGTTTGTGGTTTTAATTTTCATGTATAATTAGTTTGTATTTTGCAAGTTGTAAGATCTGGTGTGCTAGGTGCCTGAGCTGGGGTTTTTTCAAATATATTTTTAATAATTTAAATGTGCTAATATTAAAAAACATATTCTGAAATAGATCACAAATGTTTATATACATATAAAAGCTAATATTGTCACTTGTGGACACATGCTTGGTGGTGCTGGGCACATTTCTAGGCCTATAATGCTGTCATGGTGATAATCCCCTTAGGCCTTGGCCATATGAGATTCGGTCAAGCCTTATCATTGTTTTTTGAACTTGGTAGAGGTAGATGTTTAACTATTCATTGTATAATCCTATCTCACCACAAACTTAGGCATTAAATTTTTTACTGTTCGTCTTTGCCAGCTACTTGAACAACTGTACAAGACAGCAGGGTTCTCTTGTGAGCTGCTGCTTGTACAGTTGTTCACAGGGACTTGTCATCATATGTTTTTCACCTTCAGGTCGAAATTATTTTTTTACTAACGGTATCTTTCCTTGCCGTGCAAGGAGAGGCCATTGCAATTCTGATTCCCAGAGATTTTCAATTCATGTCGTAATTGAATTGGATCGTGCGTATGTTTAGTCAAGTCTTGGTGTGGAAGGGTGTTTTTTTTTATTATTAATATTATAGAGGTGAGGTGAGGTGAGGTGTTTGTTTGATATTGGAACACATTGCCATTGTCAATCTAATAATGCTTGAATAATCTTGACACCCCTTAGATGGAGATTATTTGATCGAATTCAATGAAATCTTCAAACACTTTGGGGGCACAAATCCAATTCCAGACCAGAAAAGAAAAAAAGAGAGTCTGGAAAATCCTGAAGGAGATGCATCCAATGGTGCATGAAGAAGTACACAATTGCGAAAAGACGGGAAAAGGGATGCCTGGGGAGGCACAGATATTGGTTCAGAACATTAATAGAAGTGGTCCCTTGATGCATGCACTTTTTTTAATCCCAAAAGCTTTGGATTTTTTTTCCCCTTCTGCAAGGTGCCCACAAGCCCTTAGATATGGAAAAGAAACCCAGCTCACGGAGCGCTCGATTAGACTTTGAAGCATCGGGAAAGGGCAAAACTTCTCGGTGTCCTGACGAATTTGTGCTTAGACAGGGAAATTCAGTTCTGTGCATTTTTAGGCCCCTCACGTGCTCTGTATCTTTGCTTCCAGGATAGAGACTCAAGAGAAAGAAACAACAGAGAAGGGTCCATCCCAACAGTGCATCTTGAATTATGGCCAGCAGCAATTGAGTGCATAGTTGAGGGCTATCGATTTCTTTTCTTTCTTACCTTGAATGAATCTGGTATCGAAAAAGTTTTGGGACCATATTTTTTACTTCGGAAAGTTATATGTAGAACTCGAAGAAGGTTGCTGTTTAAAAGGTCGAGAACATCCACATCGCCCAACAGGATGTTGTGCGGAGAAAAAGGCTCCGAGACAGGCTAGAAGGCAGCATTAAATCATTAATCGAGCAATAAGAAAAAGGTGTTCTATTATTGTTTTTCCTTCTTGATTTGTCTATGGGAAAACTACTTTCGGTTAAAACCTTTACTTGCGAGCTATCTATTGAAGCAACTGAACTGCTTGGTACCATCGATCATCACTTTTTTTTATATATAAATGATAATAATAATTTAACATAACAAAAAAATATTTATATCATAGATAATTATTTAATATTATTATTAAATTTAATTCAACAAGTTAACGTAAAAACTTGATTTGGCCTGTCTAAAAACAATCTGACCGACTAATAAAAAAACATTAAATTATAAAATTGATAAGAAAATGATGAAACTAATCGAAGAAAATCCTCTAGATTTAGTTTCTTGTCTAAACCGAGTTTAAAATTAAATCACATGCGAGTTGTTCTATTAAATCATATGAAAGTTGTCCTGATGTGATCTAATTGACTTGGTCATTCAAAAAGCAACCCGAGAAACAATTAAAATAGTTTGAAAATGAAATTAAAATGGAAAAAAGAGCTTCACTAATCATATGAATAATGAAGTTTCACAAAGAATTTTATTTCTTTCGGTGTAAAAGATAATCAAGATTAAATTTTCTTTTTAAACTACAAAATATTACACTCTTAACATTAAACTAATTTTTTAAAAAAACAAAAAAAAACATTGAGAGCATGGGGATTTTTTTTAATGTTATTAAACCTAGGCAAGACGATAAATCTTGAAATCCCTTGACTTGGATTCTTACCTAATGTTAGTTTCAATTAAATTATTTAAGAACTAACTCAATGTGAATTGATTTATTTAATAGGTTTAAAGAAAACCTAGATGACTGGCAAAAGCATGGATCAACTTAAATAAAAAATCAAGAAGAATTTTTTTAAAAAAATATTGAGACGATAACATGGTTCATAAACTAGTTAGGTTTAATAATTTTTTCTCTTAAAAATATTTAAGAGTGGATTTAAAAAAAAAAAACTTTAGACCCACGTTAAGTGTTGTTTTGCATTTATGTGCATTATAGTAATTTAACTTTGCAATAAATAAATAAATGAAAAAGAGAACAGGTTACTCAATCAATTAAAAAATGACTAATTCATAATAATTGGAGTATGAGTATAAAATAAATTTTATAAAAAAAAAGTAAATTGATTGTTTCAGCCTATACTAATTAATCCAAATGAATCTTCTAAACCTTAGTTAATATTCTAAATCTGCAACCTGTGAAATTGAAAACCTAGGTTCAATTACAAATTTCAACCGTTAACTAATTTAATGTTAAATGATAACATTAAAAAACAAATCCCAAATAAAAAAAGTAACCAAATCCAAAAAAAGAAAAGAAAAAAGAATGAGCATCAATTATGAAAGGAGAAAAAATGAAGGTGTAAAATTGAAACAAAAAAAAAGAAAAATTTCAAAAACTATCTTAAATAGCAAAAAAAATAAAAATTAAAGAGAGGACCAAATCTAATAGATAAAAAAAAAAAACTAAAGTAGGATGCAATTGAAAAAAAATAAGAAATGAATAAAAAACAAATAGAAATAAAAAAAAGGGAACAAAATCAAAAGAAAAATAACTTTAATGACTTATATGAAAATTATGGAGGGCTAGACACAAATTTCCAAGCAAAAAGAGAAAAGAAAGCAAAAAAAGAAAAGGATGTCGAGGACACCTCGGAGGTTCGACGACTACACCATCACATGAGGAGGAAGATTAGGCTGAGAGCAATCAAATGACATGGTAGATGATTATTATTTAAAAAAATATTTTTATTAAGGTTTTATATCATTATTTTGCACTTGAAGTATCAATAACTCCTTAACTAGAATATAATTTATAATAACATATCTAATAATATAAGATACCTTTAATTTGTGGTAGATGTCCATCTTAAATATAGGCCTATCACATAAATCAAGGAATTGATAGATGAGTTTAACGACTGAAATTAGAAAAACAAAGAGAGGGCTAAGATTAGAAAAGAGATATTGGTTCAGTTCAAACTGAAATATCATTTGGTTATTGGATCATAACTAGGGTTGTAGAACTTGAATTTAGATTTACTTTATATGGATGGAGAGCTAAGACATAGGCCCAAGACTTTCATAAGAGTCCAAGATTAAAAAAGGTTGTTTTCAAGTTCAAATTGTAGCAACAACAGAAAAGTCTGAATATGTCCTGCAACCTAGAAACTATTCAGTATTAATGAATATGTCCTGCAACCTAGAAACTATTTAGTATTAAGCCCATATCTCGAGTTCTATAAGTCTAAATGCATCAATTTTTTTATTGTTGGAAAGCTGAGATAATTTCCTATAATTTTTATGAGGATAATCTATTCAAATTCTAATGTTAGCAATCATGTTTTATTCATATAAGAAGATAAAGATTATCATCAAGTCAAGATATGGCTATCCACTCAATAATTAGTCAACAAATCAATAGTTATAAATTTTATCCTATAAAAGAAGGCATTTTTCATGCATTTAAGCATCTTGGTTTTTATATTAAGATCATGTTCTTGCTCTTTTTTTTTATATTTTTTGTAATGCTTAAGTTTTGCTTTCATTAATCTCTTGTTTATACCTGTCATTTCCTTTACTTTACTTAGTTAACTCATGTCTTATTTATGTTTTTATTTTATTTATTTATATTTTTCTCTTTCATTATGTTTAGTTAAGTTTATTATGTCAAGGTGAAAAAGGTTATACTAATGGTGTAAGAATAAATATAGTATAAACTCAATATGGGCCTTAATGTTTGATACTAGTATGCTTTATATTTGTTATCTTGTTCACTTTTAATACTTTGCTTGTTAAATGGTTAATCTAGATTTATGTTGTATAATCCTTTATATAACAAATACTTGACACTTTCATAACCCAACCGTATGGTATAACTGATATTTGTTATGAAAACCCGTTAAATTATAATCTGAGTAAAATAAATAAAGTAATAGATTAAATAAAAGGATTTAAAGTATTGTAATTGGATACAATAGAATAAAATATAAGATGTTATGCTATGAATTAAGTAAAAAGAAGAGTTGAGTGACAAAAAATAGAAATGAGAAGAAATGAGGGCTAATGTGTAACTAGGTAAAAGTTGGATTATAAATGCTCCATTTTTTCTCTTTTAGCCGTGAGCTTGAAACAAAGAGAGAGGGGAAAAGTGTGTGATTTTCTACTTAAATTCTCATTGTTTGCACTAATTAAAGTGAGTAATTAGAGTGATTAATTTAATTAAACACCAAGAGGGGGTTGATTTTAATATGGTGAATGCATTGGAGGAAGGATTGCAAGCTAGGGTTTGAAGAGGGAGAAGAAGAAAACTTGATTTTTCTTACATTCTTTCCTTAAATCCTTATCAAAGTGAAGTAAATAACATATTTCAAATGATTAATTCCTTTAATTTTATGTTTGATGGAGGATTATGCAAAATTATGATTATGTGAAGTTGTGAATTTATGTTATAATTTATAGGAATAATGCAAATTATGTTTGAACCATATTAGAAAGCATGAATTATGATTGGGTAAGTATTTAATTTTGAATAAAAGAAACAAAAATTATTTTTCCTTATTTTAATTAAATATTTGGCCAAAAGAGGAATAATTTAGGGGATTTGAGGTTTAATACAATTGTTTGGAAAATATGGGAAGATGAAGGTTTATAAGTGTTGTTATATGAATGGAGTAAGAATTTTTTTAAAGAGAAAAGAAAAATCTTCACTTCCTTCCCTAGGTTGTTTTTGGCTAAATGGAGAAGAAAAATTAGAGAATGGAGTTTAACTGATATTATTGAGGAATCTTTCTAAATTGAAGACAATTAATATTGATAGGTTAAATTGAATAGAGACTTTTGTGAAAAAATAAGTAAATATTTAAAAAAAGATGGTGTTTTGTCCCTCTTGAAGTAAAAGTCAATTAAACTTAATTAAGGGTGTTGGATTAAATCAAAGAATATGTAATGGGTATTAGAATTTTACCAGTTCGAATGAATGAATAATGACAAAGTAATTTTATTGGTGCAGAGGAGGGCGCAGGACTTAATCAGCAACAAGGGACCTCTTCACGCGTACAGACACCAAGTAAGTGTTTGATACCTTGGAGTAATTAATTAGTTTATATTTTTTTTAATTGTAGAAGGAATTTTATAAACTGTAAATTCTAGTGCTAGTTGCTGGAAATAAATTTGAATTTTTAAGACTATAAATTCTAATGGTAGTTGCTGGAAATAAATTTGAATTTTTTATATTGTAAATTTTAGTTCTGATTGCTAGAAATAATGCCCTGGTGAATGGGCAAGTCTTGAAAATTATTTCCTGGTTGCTGAAAATAATGCCCTAGCAAATGAGAAGTTACTGGAAATAATGCCTTGTTGAATGGGCAAGCCTTGAAAATTATTACCTGGTTACTGGAAATAATACCTTGTTGAATGACCAAGCCTTGAAGATCATTTCCTGATTACTAGAATTTATGCCTGGTTGAATGGCCATGTTAAGAAAATTAATTTACAAATTAATGGGATAACCACTCGATGTAAAATAGATTCATTGTACAAATTTGAAGTTAAATATGCTGGTTTGTGGGAGACACTCTTGATATTTTTATTTTAGTAAATTTATCCTTATGTCTAGAAGAGAATTTAGAAAATTAGAGATTTCAACAAGAAAATAAGACAATTTATTCTATGATATGAAAGTCACTTTCATATAAATGAATAATTAGTCTTTAATCAATTACTTATTGAAATGTGCAATTGTTTTAATCATGTTTAATGCAATTATGTTTTTAGGTACATCGCACCCTCGATCTGGAAAGTAGATGCTTGGATAAATGATTTTGTTATGTGATTAATGTAATTGAAAGAACTAATATTTTGTTGTAATATACTTCCATATCTAAAATTGTATTGTTTAACTTATTATCTTTGTATGATATAATTTATAATGTTATTATTATTAAGTTGAATTATGGTTGGTTGTATATATATATATATATAAGTGTTGAGTTTACATGTTGAAACTGTAACAGTTGGTATCAAAGGGTTTGGGTTTAGGAGTGGAAAAAAATAATAATAAAGGGTTTAATAAATTTTTAACTTGTACTAGAATGGTTCGCACAAGGAAGGGTACAATAATTAGAGAAGGGTTTGATGAGAGACAATGAGAGGATTCATTGGAGGATACTGCCTCTCATATACCCTTAGAGCCTCAGCAGTCAAGACTAGGAGAGTCGACTGGACTCATTTGTGACATTGACTTGAGACATACTAAGGGGTTACAACTTGAGGGTTCAGACCAGCAAAGACAAGAAGTCGTGCCTCCAATTATGGCTCCAGCTATGACTCCAGCACCTCCAGTAATTCCTACACTACATGTCAACCCTTTGTTCATAGCTCAGATAATGAGAGCAGTGATTGAGGCAATGCTTGGTGCCTTGGCTCCACAATTCCAATAGCTCAAACAGTGTAAGCAGCTCCAGTGGCTACGAAAAAAGCTAATAATGTGGTCACATTAGTGCGGATTGTAAAAAGCATGAGAGAACTTGGGTGTGAGCCCTTTTTAGGTGAACCAGACACCGAGAAAGCAGAAAGATGGCTTCGCACAATTAAGGATACTTTGGATCAGATATAGATAATAGAGGGCTTGTGAGTAAATTGTACCACTCATTTACTTTTTGATAGGGCATGGTCCTGGTGGGATACAGTGAGATCAAGGAGACCCGCAGGATCCTAGACTTAGGCTGAGTTTAAAATGCAATTTGAACATCAGTTTTACTCCTCCTATCATAGAAAAATTAAGGAACAAGAGTTCTGGCCATGAGGCAAGGAGACATGTTAGTACTTGATTATGAGATGAGGTTTCATGACCTCTTCATGTTTGCCTCGCATTATGTCTTTAGTGAGCAACATAGGATGGTAAGGTTGAGAGATGGATTGCGGCAAAGTTGAGATAAGGGTTGATTACATCTAAGTTTGAGACCACTAAAGATTTTGTATCAAAGAGGGCCAATAAGGTCAGCATGGTCTAGGTAAATGAAAAGATACAGAGCACACCCATAACAGACCCCCTTTCTCAAAAAAGAGGAAAGGATAGTACAACCAGTTAAAAAAGGTAGGAGGTACATCAGTTGCATCAGTTTAGACTACTGAGGTGGGATCGACAGGAGGACAACCAAACCTCAGGGGTAATTTTTCTAGAGGAGTGTTAGAGCAGAAAACGATCACTTATCCCTTATGTGTTAAATATGGGTAAAGGCATCTAAGAGACTGTTCTGCAACACTAGGGCAGTGTTATATTTGCCGAGGGGAGCATATGTGGAGGGATGCTCGCACTTAGGGTGAGGTTGTTATTATTACAAAGGTCAAGGGCACTTCCGAAGAGATTGTCCCCGTAAGATTGAAATCACCCAACATCAGCAGCAAATTCAAAGTCAACAACAGTCCACTACTATGAATAGACCAGCTAGACAGGTTTTGTCAGGGGCCAACGACAATAGGAGCTGAACTCATGCCTAGGGTGATAGAATACGGGGGGGGGTCGAAATCAAGGTAGAGTATACTACATGACCTAGGAGGAGACCAGGGCCGCTTTTGATGTAGTGGTAGGTAATTCTCTATCAGTTCATGTATTGTTTGATTTGGGTGCCACACACTCATTTATTGCAAATAAACTTGTGGGGGGATTAGGGAGAATCCTTGTAGAATAGAAAATGAGTTTATTATAAGCACTTCATTAAGTGAAACTGTGAATGTTGGTCATATGTATAAGGGGGACCAGATTAATATAGGTGGTTGTGAGTTAAAAGTAGATTTATTATCACTAGAATTACATGATTTTGATGTCATTTTGGGAATGGATTGACTAAGTATGAATAAAGCTCAAATGGACTGTTTCACAAAAAACAGTAACTCTTCAAAGGCCTGATGGTAAAAAGATAGTGTTTAGGGGGTAGAAATATCATCCCAAACTATATTATCTTAGCTATGACCGCTAGGAAAATGATAAAAAATGGTTGTGAGGCTTACCTTGCCTATGTCTTAGAGACCAAAATGGGAGATATTCAAGCGTCAAATGTTCCAATAGTAAGCGAATTTCCTGATGTATTTTCGGATGAACTGTCAGGAGTCCCTCTGGAGAGAGAAGTGGAGGTCATTATTGATGTATTGCCTAGTACGTCTATAATAGCCTAATCAATGTATAGGATGGCGCCAACCGAGTTGGCCGAACTGAAGATCCAACTATAGGAATTACTAAATAAAGGGTTTATTCATCAAAGTAATTCACCCTAGGGAGCTCTTGTGCAATTTGTGAAGAAAAAGGATGGGACCCTTCGGCTTTGTATAGATTATAGGCAGTTGAACAGAGTAACAATAAAGAACAAATATCCGCTCCCGTGGATATATGATTTGTTTGATCAACAAAAAGTAGCAAAAGTGTTTTTAAAAATAGATCTGAGGTTGGGATACTATCAATGGAGGATTAAGGAACTAGATGTAACAAAAACCGCATTCAGAACTCGGTATGGACATTACGAGTTCTTAGTAATGCTATTGGGCTAACAAATACACCGGCTGTGTTCATGAATTTGATGAATAAGGTCTTTTGACCATACTTAGACAAGTTTGTGGTGGTATTCATAGATGACATCTTAGTTTATTCAAAGTCATATTTAGAGCATGAACAACATTTGAGGCAGGTAGTGATGACCTTAAGGAAGCATCAACTATATGCCAAACGTAGCAAGTGTGAATTCTAGCTGAAGGAAGTGATTTTTCTAGGACACATTAAATCGGCTGAAGGAATATCGGTGGATCCTAGAAAAGTTAAAGCAGTATTGAAATGGGAAAGACCTACCAGTATCACTGAAATTCATAGTTTTCTTGGATTGGCAAGGTACTATCAAAGATTTATCGAGGGATTTTCTACCATAGCTATTCCCATGACTCGGTTGACTTGAAAAGAGACAAAGTGGGAATGGACTTAGGAATGCGAAGAAAGCTTTTAAAAACTAAAAAAAAAGACTCACTACTACCCCGATGTTAACACTCCCATCAGGAACTGAAGGATTAGTATTCTATAGTGATGCCTTAAGGAAGGGACTAGGGTGTGTATTAATGCAACATGGTAAAGTAATTGCATATGCCTCAAGACAGTTAAAGGCTCACGAGATCAATTACTCGGTGCATGATTTAGAATTAGCTGCTGTGATGTTTGCCTTAAGAGTATGAAGGCACTTTTTATATGGGTCTTGGGTTCAGATATTCACGGATCATAAGAGTTTAAGGTATCTAATGATGCAGAAGGGATTGAATATGTGGCAAAGATACTGGGTGGAATTAATAAAGGATTATGATTGTGTAATTGATTATCATCTAGGGAGACCAAATGTAGTCGCAGATGCTCTTAGTCACAAGGTGAAGATAGTGGATGCTCAGTGGGAGGATTGGGATGAAAAGAAATTGCTAGAATTAAGAAAGATTGATGCTCAAGTAGAGGCGGGTCCATATAAGTCATTAATGGCCCAATTAAGAGTAAGGTCAACACTCCAGGACAGGGTACTAGAAGCTCAGCAAGAAGATCTAGAAGTTTGTAAGGTAAGAGAAAATGAGAGATTAGGAATCAAGATGCCATTTCAAATTCAGAAATATGGAATAGTAGTCCTTGGAAGACGAATGTACTTTGATTAGTACTTAAAAGTGCATTTTTATCAAGGTTTTATATCATCATTTTGCACTTGAAGTATCAATAACTCCTTAACCAAAGCATGTTTTATAATAATATATTTAATAATATAAGATACCTTTAATTTGTGGTAAATAT
>NW_011500137.1:294163-297398 GCF_000495115.2 Populus euphratica
GTTGTTGTTATTGTATTATTGTTATCTATAATTTATACAATTAACATCCTTGTGGTTCGACCTCGGTCTTGCCAGATTATTTATTACTTCGACACTCCTACACTTGGGAGAAGACATCAATCTTTTAGTCGTGTCATACTTACCAGATGATCAACTACTGAAAAGGAAAGTTTTATAGGAGGCCCACAAGTCTGGATTTGTAACACAACCTAGAAGAACTAAAATGCATGGGGATTTAAAAGATTTTTATTGGTGGTCGAATATGAAGAAAGAAGTGACTGAATATATGACAAAGTGTGGGATTTGCTAACAGGTAAAGGTGGAACACCAAAAACTAGTTGGGTTCTTACAACCATTATTGATACCCGAGTGGAAGTGGGAAAATATCATGATGGACTTTGTATTTGGATTACTGAGAGGAAAAAGAGGAAGCGATGCTATTTGGGTCATTATTGACCGATTGACTAAATCTGCACTTTTTTTGGCAGTGAAAATGACAGACTTAGTGAAGAAATTAGAAAAATTATATGTGGATACAGTTGTAAGGTTACACCGTGTGCCGGTGTTAATAATTTCAGATCGAGATCCAAGGTTTACCTCTCGATTAAGGCCAAGTGTTCAACAGACTCTTAGAACGAAGTTGAATTTAAGCACAGTTTTTCATCTTCAGACTGATGGTCAATCTGAGAGGACAACTCAAATATTAGAGGATTTACTAAGAGCCTGTATATTGGAGTTTGGAGGAAATTGGGAAGATCATCTACTGTTAGTAGAATTCACTTACAATAACAACTACTAGGCTACAATAGGAATGGCTCCTTATGAAGCCTTAGATGGTAGAAGATGTTGAACTCCAGTATTTTGAGAAGAAGTAGGGGATAGATAACTAATTAGATAAGAGCTGGTACAAATTACATTTGAAAAGATAAAAATCATAAGGAATAAAATGAAAGCAACCCAGGATAGGCATAAGAGTTATACGGATAATAGGAGAAGACCCCTAGAGTTTGAAATTGGTGACAAAATATTTTTGAAAGTCGCCTCATGGAAATAGGTGTTAAGATTTGGCATGAAAGGAAAATTAACGTCGAGGTACGTTGGGCCTTTTAAGGTCACCAAAAAGATTGGGCCTGTGGCTTACAGATTGACTCTACCTCCTCATCTGGCCAAAATCCATGATGTGTTGCATGTCTTTTTGTTAAGAAAGGCTAAAATGGATCCATCTCAGGTCTTACCTCAAATTCCTATGGAAATTGATGAGAATTTAACATTGGAAATGAAGCCGGTGAAAGTCTTAGATTACAGTATGAAGGAATTGAGAAATAAGAAGATTCCAATTAACAAGATATTGTGGAGGAATTTCCAAATCGAGGAGGTGACTTGGGAAAGATAATCTCAAATGAGATAAAAACACCTCAAATTATTTATAGATTCAAGTACGAGGTTCAATTTTGAGGACAAAATTTCTTTTTAGGAGAGAAGAATGTGAAAACCTGCTAAATTATAATTTGAGAAAAATAAATAAAGTATAGAATAGATTAAATAAAAGGATTTTAAGTATTGTAATTAGATACAATAGAATAAAATATAAGATGATATGCTGTGAATTAAGTAAAAAGAAGAGTTGAGTGACAAAAAATAGAAATGAGAAGAAATGAGAGCCAATATGTAAATAGGTAAAAGTTGGACTATAAATGCTTTATTTTTTTTCTCTTTTAGCCCTGAGCTTAAAACAAAGAGAGGGGGGTAATTGTGTGATTTTCTACTTAAATTCTCATTGATTGCATTAATTAAAGTGAGAAATTTGAGTGATTAACTTAATTAAACACCAAGAGGTGGTTGATTTTAATGTAATGAATGCACTAGAGGAACAATTTCAAGTTAGGGTTTGAAGAGGAAGAAGAAGAAGTGAGGTAAATAACATGTTTAATGATTAATTCCTTTAATTTTTTATTTGATGAAAGATTGTACAAAATTATAATTATGTAAAGTTGTAGATTTATGTTATAATTTATAGGAATAATGCAAATTATGTTTGAACCATGTTAGAAAGCATGAATTATGATTGGGTAAGTGTTTAATTTTGAATTAAAAAAACAAAAATTATTTTTTCTCATTTTAATTGAATATTTGGCTAAAAGAGGAATAATTTAGGGGATTTGATGTTGATTAATACTTAAAAGTGTATTTTTTATCAAGGTTTTATGTCATCATTTTGCATTTGAAGTATCAATAACTCCTTAACTAAAACATGTTTTATAATAATATATCTAATAATATAAGATACCTTTAATTTGTGGTAAATGTTCATTTTAAATGCAAGTCTATCACATAAATGAAAGGATTGACTGATAAATTTAAGAACTGAAATTGAAAGGACAAAGAGATGACCAAACTTAGTAAAGAGATGTCGATGCAATCCAAACTGGAACACTGTTTGGTAATTGGGTCATATCTGGATCTGTAAATCTCATATTTAGGTCTACTTTATATGGATGGAAAGGTAAGACAAAGACTTACAACTTTCATATGGAGCCCAAGATCTATAAAGGTCATTTTCAAGTCCACATTGTAGCAACAACAAATAAGTCTAAATCTATCTTCCAGCCCGAGCACTGTTCAGTGTTTGGCCCATATATGGAGTTTTAGAAGTCCAAATGATCTGAATTTTTTACACAAGAAACCTGAGACAATTTCCTACAACTTTCATGTTTCAAGTGGCTCCAATTTTGACGTTATCAATGACATTAGGTAGACAAGAGAAGATAAGGATTGTCACCAAGTCAAGAGTTGGTCACCCACTCATTAATTAGTCATCAAATCAATAGTTCTCAATTTTGGCCTATAAAAGGAGGCATTTGCCATGCATTTCGGCATCTTGGTTTCTAGATCAAGATCATGCTCTTGCTTTCTCTCTTTGTATTTTTTGTAATGTTTATGCTTGGCTTTCATTAATATCAAGTTTATGTCTTTTATTTCCTTTCCTTTACTTAGTTAACTCTTATCTTATTTATGTTTTTATTTTGTTTATTTTTTTTTATGTTTAGCTAAGTTTATTATGTCAAGGTGAAAAAGTTACACTAATGGTGTAAGAATAAGTATAGTGTAAACTTAATATAGACTTTAATGTTTGATACTAACATGTTTTGTATTTGTTATCTTGTTCACTCTGTAATACTTTTCTTGTTAAATGACTAATCTTGATTTATGTTATATAACACTTGGTACAACAAAT
>NW_011500137.1:297720-297853 GCF_000495115.2 Populus euphratica
GCCTTAACATATGTTATTATCATTGTTTAATCCTTATATTAATATTTCATCTCAAAGTTCTCATGTTCTTCTTCTTCTCCTTCTTTTTCTTTATTACTACTACTACTACTACTACTACTACTACTACTACTAC
>NW_011500137.1:297898-298715 GCF_000495115.2 Populus euphratica
TTGTTGTTGTTGATGTTTTTATTGTTATTGTTGTTGTATTATTATTATTTATAATTTGTACAATTAACCCCTCTGTGGTTCGACCCTGGTGTTGCCGGGTTATTTATTACTTCGACACTGCTACACTTGGGAGAAGACATCATTCTTTTCGTCGTGTCAAGTTTTTGGCGCTATTGTCAGGGAGGTAAGTTCTTGTACAAATTATAGTATTTATTTTATTTTCTCTTTTCACTTTTCTTGTATATAACTTTGTTTCTTTTCTCTTGTTTCTTCTTCTTTTATTTTCTTCTTTCTTTTATTTTATTCCTACAAGTGTATGAGAGTGTGGTCTCGTACATCAAGTAGTAGACTTTGTAGGGTATCCTCATCATTTTCAGAAAATATGGCCGAAGAAGATAATCAATCACTTTATAATGAGAATAATCGTGGTAGAACACTTAGAGATCACATGAATCCCACAAGAACAAGTGCACCATCATTCATAGTTTTTCCTTCTGATGCATCTTATTTTAATTTTAAGCCAGACATTATTCAACTTTTACCTTCTTTTTATGGTTTAGAATTGGAAAATCCATACTTGCATTTAAAGGAAATTGAGGAGGTTTGTAACACATATAATGATTTAAATTATAGCATTATTCAAGTTTGCATCTTTACCTAGAAAAGTCAAGGCACTAGAATTGAAAAGGAGTGGTCAATTAAAATCTGTTGAAAACATTGTGTGTCAAATATGTGGAACAAATGAACACTTAACTAGTAACTGTCCAACCTTGCCTTCTTTTAAGAAATGTCTCCATGAACAAGCTCATGCTTTAAA
>NW_011500137.1:304869-313677 GCF_000495115.2 Populus euphratica
TTTATAATTTGTTCAATTAACCTCCTTGTGGTTGCCGGGTTATTTATTACTTCGACACTCCTGCACTTGGGAGAAGACATAATCTTTTAGTCGTGCCAGATATGTAATACAATTGTTTGGAAAATATGGGAAGATGAAGGTTTATAAGTGTTGTTATATGAATGGAGTATGAATTTTTTTAAAGAGAAAAGAAAAATCTTCACATCCTTCCCTGGGTTGTTTTTGGCTAAATGGAGAAGAAAATTAGAGAATGGAGTTTAAATGATATTATTGAGGGGGTTTTGGCTAAATGGAGAAGAAAAATGAGAGAATGGAGTTTAAATAATATTATTGGGGAATCTTATCAAATTAAAGACAATTAATGTTGATAGGTTAAATTGAATAAGGACTTTTGTGAAAAAATAAGTAAATGTTTCAAAAAAGGGGGTGTTTTGTACCCCCTGAATTAAAAGTCAATTAAACTTAATTAAGGGTGTTGGATTAAATCAATGAATATGTAATGGGTATTAGAATTTTACCGATTCGAATGAATGAACAAATGACAAAGTAATTTTATTGGTGTAGAGGAGGTCGCCGGACCCAATCAGCAACAAGGGACCTCTTCATAGGCACAGACACTACGTAGGTGTTCAATACCTTGGAGTAATTAATTAGTTTATATTTTTTTAATTATAGAAGGAATTTTATAGATTATAAATTCTAATGCTGGTTATTAGAAATAATTTGAATTTTATAGATTGTAAATTCTAGTGCTGGTTGATGGAAATAAATTTGAATTTTTTTTTAAATATAAATTATAGTGCTGGTTATTGGAAATAATGCCCTGATGAATAGGCAAGTCTTGAAAATTATTTCCCAATTGCTGGAAATAATGCCCTGGTGAATGGACAGTTACTGGAAATAATGCTCTAATGAATGGGCAAACTAAGATCATTTCCTGTTTACTGAAATTTATGCATGATTGAATAACCATGTTAAGAAAATTAATTTATAAATTAATGGGATAATCACTCGATGTAAATAGATTAATTGTAAAACTTTGAAGTTAAATATGTTAGTTTGTCGGAGACACTCTTGATATTTTTATTTTAGTAAATTTATCCTTATGTCTAGAAGAGAATTTATGAAATTAAAGATTTCAAAAAGAAAATAAGACAATTTATTCTATGATATAAAAATCACTTTAATGTATATGAATAATTAGTCATTAATCAATTACTTATTGAAATGTGCAATTGTTTTAATCATTTTTAATGCAATTATGTTTTTAAGTACATCGGATGCTCGATCTAGAAAGTAGATGCTTTGTTTTTAAGTACATCGGATGCTCGATCTGGAAAGTAGATGCTTGAATAAATAATTTTGTTGTGTGATTAATGTAATTGGAAGAACTAATATTTTATTATAATATACTTCCATATCTAAAATTGTAATGTTTAACTTATTATCTAGTATATAATGTAATTTATAATGTTATTATTATTAAGTTGAATTATGGTTGGTTGTATATATATTTGAGCATAAATACTTAAAAAAAAAAACAGAGACAATGCATTTTAAGAATTTATTAGTTTTATTATAGTGTTCTATAGAAAATAGAATTGAAATATTGAAATATGCTTGAGTTTTTGAAATCTAAAATGATTGGACAAATATTGTGATTGATGTTACAGGTTGAGAAATGAATGAGTCGTGTGATTGATGTTACAGGTTAAGAAATGAATGAGTGGATAACTTGGTATTTAAATAATATAAAGGAACCTAGGGCAAAATTTCAAGAATATATATATATATATATTGGTAACTACGAGAATATATATATATATTGAGTTTACAAGTTGAGGCTGTTACATTTATGCTATAAAAGGAACTTGATTTATTATTAACATGAGTTATAATTATAAATACCTGACAATATTTAGGAGTATTATCATTATTTGAATAAGATAACTAATAGAATAATGTTAACAATTTATAATCCGATTGGAACCTCCTTTGTATATGGTTTCCAATTAAGTAACAAAAAGAGTTTATATCATACTTGTTTGAAGTATTATTAGTGAATCCTCTAACCTTGGCAATTATTTTATCCTTGTTTAATTCTTTCATTAATATTGTATCTTAAAGTCGTCATTATCATTATTATTTATAATTTATACAATTAATCTTCCTGTAGTTCGATCCCGGTTTTGTTAGATTATTTATTACTTCGACACTCCTACACTTGGAAAAAGACATCAATCTTTTGATATGTCAATAATATCAATTTTTTGAGATCGAAATCAGCTGAACGCACAGCCTGAAGGCAATGAAATGGTTGATAAGTTCAATACATGCATCAACACCCTTTTTTTAATATAACTTTACCCTCAATACCCAAATATTATTACAAAAAAAAACTACCAAGCATTTACAAATTAACCCCTTAAACCAAGCTTTGTGAAATTTAAATATAAGGATATTAGAGTAGTTATGTTGTAACAAGAAAAGTGAAATGTCAGAAAAGATCATTTACTAGAGTTAAATGATTTTTTGCTTTTACGAGTAGCAAGGTCATTTTACATTTCAAAAGCATGATTAAAAGACAAAAACATCCCCAAACAATTTTTAAATGTAAATGAACCAAAGGAAAATACCATTTTACCTCTAAAAAAATAGTAATTTTAGATTTTTTTCAAGGGTAAAATCATTATTTTACTATTACAATTCACAATAAACAAAGATACACATATACACACACAATGATTTTTCCATATGTTTTAGCTTTTATCTTTGATGATGCATTCAAAGAAATAAGTTAACTTATCAATTATAATCATCACTTTATCCTATCATTCATCAACTCTTTATAACCTTCTTATAAGAAACCAAGGATGAGTTTCGTTGGTGCTATTAAGCTTTTTCAATAGGGTTTTTATGGCCCTCATTAAGCTTTAGCAATTGTTTTATGTCTTATATGAATTAACAAGTAGTTTTTTATTTGATTTTTTATATGATAATTAATTTATGTAAGAAGTTATTGTGCAACAAAACTTAAAACATATTCATTATAATAGTGTAATTATGAATTTGCCCTTAGAATAAAAAAAAAACTCATTGAAGGATGTTGTCTTTTTATCATGACATAATTGTTTTTAATATATCATATGGGGTTAGATTCGTCATTTTCTTTTTTCATAGTAAAATTACAACTTTATCCTTAGAATAAAAAAATCTAATGTCTTTCACTCTAGGATATTTTAGTCCTTATACTTTTTTTTTTTATATATAGTGTAATTACCTTGATATTTTTAAAGATAAAAACAATATAACTCTTTCATAAGGGTGTTTTTAATAATTTTACATGGATTTATTATAAATTTAAAGGTTGCTCAAATGTATTATTGTAGTTAGCATATATTAAATGTTATGTTTAGCAGCACATGTGAGATTGTTCAACTATCAAATGCCAGCTTTTAGGATGGTGTTTGGAAGAACTCGACATCTTCTATATGATGATGCGCATGCGTACTAAAAGAATCTCTGGTTTGGTGTCGATGACTATTTCTTTCTTTTTCTTCTTCTATCTCTTCTCCTTAAATTTTACACTAGCCCCTTCAAGTTGTTTTTCTTCATATTTGATCTCTATTATTTTAATTATTATTTTATTTTATTTTATAGTATGTTATAACATAACAATTTTTTTTTTCAATTTCATCTTACCCATTTTTAATCTATAAATAATATATCAAATTATTAAAAAAATATTTAATTTCACTCTTATCATTTTTTTAATATATAAATAATCTATCAATTTACAAAAAAATTTCAATTTCACAGCTCTATGCTTTTTTAATATTTTAAATTTGATTCTTATTATTTTAATGGCTATTTATTTTATTTGAGATCTTTTTAAATTTAATTGCTATTTATTTTATTTGAGATCTTTTTTAAAAAAATGTTTTTACTTTTGCAATTTTTTTATTAATATTTTTTTATTTTTTTAATCTTTCAAAATTAAATTGATTAAAAATTAAGTTTTTTAAAAATTATTTTAATTTAAGATTTTATAAGTTGCGAGTTTAAGAAATTAGACTAGATTTAAAGATATTCACTCAGGTTTACTTGTTTTTTCCCCTTTCTCTTAAGCTAATATTGTTTTTGTTTTTATCTGGTTGCTTTGTTTTGTTTGCACTTTGCTTTATATTACATTAGTCTCTTATAATTTTTTTCAATTTTACCACTACTATTTTTTAATATATAAAAAATATATCAATTTATAAATATTTTTTAATTTTACCCTTGTGATTTTTTTAATATTTTAAATTTGGTTTTTATTTTTTATTATTATTTAATTTTTGTGATCATTTTTATTTTTTTTTCAAATTTCATCCTCCTTTAGTTTTTTCAATAAAATTTTATTTGCATTTTTCTGTTGCTATTTATATTTTGTTTTTCAATTTTTTATTAATAATTTTTTCATCAATTTTATTTTTAAAATTAAATTAATTAACAATTAAGCTATTTGATTGAATTAGAGTCTAAGATTTCACGGGTAAGTTTTGAAAATCAAAACAGGTTTAGGTAATGCCCCTAGCTTACTTGTTTTCTTATTTTTATCCTTTTTGTTTGATTTTGTTTTGTTATTTTTTTTGTGATTTTTCTTTTATTAGATTATCATCCTCTAATTTTTTATATTTCACCCCTATTATTTTTAATATATAAATAATCTATCAATTTACAATATTTTTCAATTTCACCCCTATAATTTTATAATCTGTCATATTTAGTCACTATTCTTTTAATTTCTATTTATTTTCTTTGAGATCATTTTTTAAATTTTTTTTTATTTCATTTTTCTTGGGTTTTTTTCTATTAAATTGTATCCACATTGTTTTTGTAGTTTTTTTAATTTTTAATTTTTTCCTTTTCAAATTTTTTTATTAATACTTTTTTCACGATTTCATCTCTCAAAATTAAATTAGTTGAGAATTAAGTTTTTTAATTAAATCTAGATCACATATTTCACAAGTTTCAAGAGATTTGAACAAATTCAGGAGGTTTGCTCTAGTTTGTATTTTTTTGTTTTTTACAATTTATCTTCAATTGAATTAGGCTTAAGTTCATAACTAAAATCATCGGTTTCAAAAATTAATGTGAATTCACTTTTATTTTTATTTTTTTAAATTAGTTAATATTAATTTTATTTTTCAAACTTTTTCTTCTATTTTTTTTATATGAGATTATCAAGATGAGAAATTTTTATCCAATTAAATCATTTTCTTCTTCTTCTTTTTCTTTTCCAAAATAGTGGGTGTACATCAAACTATACTTGAGAATGTAGCTGGAAGTAAATTTCAACGTGATTTAAAAGAAAATTAAATTAATGACTATTTTTAAAATTCTTGAGTTTTTTATATCAAAATCATAGTGATGAATAATAATTATAAGACTGGTTCAAGACATGCATCTTAAATTAACTCTATTTTTTTTTATGAAAAAAGAGTTTTAGTTCTTTATTTTTTAAAATAAAAGATTGCAAATTAATTCATATAATAAAAATTATTTAATATCAAAATAATTATAAAAACTAATAAATCATTAATTTCATAATTTTTTAAATGAAAATCATTTTATAAAACACCAAAGCTCAACAACAATTAATACCGGAATCTTTAAAATATCAAAATAAAACATCTTAAAATTGATCCAAAGCAAAGCTTTACTAATGCCAAACAATTACAAGATCACAATTAAATTCCATTATGTATTATTAACGTTTATGACACAAGGAGTTCAGTTAAATATGATGATACACTTTTTCATAAAAAGAATTAGTATCATCTAGATTATTGGCATGCATTGAGCCGTTGGTTAAATATTTTTTTATTATATTTTTTTAATATAAAAAGATATTAAGGTTGAAAATAAAAAATTAATTTGGTTGAAAATAAAAAAATTAATTAAAAAATTAAAGTAAATTATAAAACTTGATTTTTAATAAATTTAATGTTGGAGGCTGAAAATAAAAATAAAATCAATTAAAAAATATCCCGAGTCAACTTAGATTAATCTACCAAACTTACTATCTGGATTATTATGAGACTAAAATAACATAATAGAAAGAGAATTAAAATAAATTATAAAACTCAATTTTTAACAAATCTAATGTTGATGGAACTAATTGAAATTAAAAATTAATTAAAAAAACACAAAAAAATAATTTATATTAATCCGGATTAACTTGTTAAACCTATATTATGAGTTGTTAAAAAAAATAACTTCATAAAAAATAAACTAAAATAAATTATGAATCTTAATTTTTAATTAACTCATTATTAAATAATAAAAATGATAAAAAGAATTAATTTGGAAAAGAATAAAAAAATTAAATTAATCAATTAGATTGTCAGTTCGAGTAATGAGATTAGAATTATCTTATAAAAAATAAATTAAAAAAATTATAAAGTTAAAATTTTAATAAAATTAAAATTAAATAATAAAATTAAAATTAAAATTAAAAAAATATTATTGAAGTGAATAATATCTGAAGAGGAAGGTTACAGTAAAATTTTATTTTTATTTTTTTTCAATCAAAATGGATAGACTTCCTGCCATAACTCGTTGGCTCTTGTTGTGAACACTGAAATGCAAAGTCCTCGTAAGTAGACGGGTAAGAACCCATCCATGTTGCTAACAAATTATCTTTCGCTATACTGATGTCTAGCCGACGTAACTACAACAAGAGACCGAAGTTAGAGCTACCGAACCTTGTTTGAACGAGCAAGACACGAGGGAACTACACTTACAACTGTATACTTCAGGATGCATTCTACATTTCAACATGTGTTTTTTGTTTTCCATCATGGTTTTTAAGCCTGATGTAAACTGATTTTAGATAAATTTCAAGATTTTTTTTTTAAATTTAAAAAAAAATTATTTTTTAAAAATCACATTTTATGAGTTCATATAAACAAGTAAAACCTTAGTTATCCTAAACTCTTACAAAAAATATACGCTCTAACTTTAACTCGAGATCTCTTAGTTATCCTAAACTCTTATAAAAAATATACGCCCTGATTTTAACTCGAGACTTACTATACAGATACTAAATTCTTTGTCAAAACTCTTTGTTACCATGCTGCACTTTTAAAGACATATATATTTTAAAACATGTATTAGATTAGATTGATTTATCATAATTTTTAAATTTTAATTTATATTAATTATAAATTAAATTAATTAATTTAAATTAACTCGAATTACTCTAATTTAATTTAATTAGAACTTAATCATTCAATTGCATGATCAGAGGTCATGATCGAGAATGAGTTTAATATCATTAATAATATGAGCTCAACTAATAGCATCACAAAGAGATATGTACCAGATAAGACGAACAAAATCAAAGAAATTATTCTTGGCTCAACAACAATAATTAGTAGATTGCCTCAAATAAATCCGATAGTACCAAAACATAATCTTCAAACGAGGAAAACAAAAGGTGGGGTTTTCACCAAAAATTCACGACTCATTTCAAATTATTTAGTGAGATTCAATCATCTCAGAAAAAATCAAAAATTGATTTATTCTTTATATATACACATATAATCAAATCTTCACCATGCCCCTAAGTTTAAGCTTATCATATCTTTGCACAATATCCATTTCTATAATGTCATTTCGTCAATTTTTTTCTATTCATGGACATATATATATATATATAGTTTGAAGACTAGATAAATAGCTTATGTTATGTTGCATATTAGATCATTTTTTTTCAACACTTAAAGAAGGATATCTAGATGATGACGATAATCAAAGATAAACAGAGTGAAATCTACTAAAATATGATTTAGGATATGAAAAGCAAAAGAAAATTATAAAATTCAAGATTTAATGATATAATGTCAAAGATAAAAACAAAAAAAAATATAATGTTAAAGAAGAATACTCGGGCTAACTTGACGAACCCATAACCCATGATATGCGATAAAAAAAGATTAAAAAAAAAAACCTAATAACAAAACCAAAATTCAATAAAAATTATAAAAAAAACCCAAGTTAACTTTATCAACCTACTCTCAGAATAACCGAACAAGAAGATAAATTTTAAAAATAACAAAGCTCAAGGACAAATAATTTAATACAAAATAATAAAACTGAAAAGAACTCATAAAATCAAGGAAAACAAATCTAAGCCAACTTGGGTTGACTCGATTAACCCACCCCTCACAACATGAAATCAGGATAAAAAACAAATTAGACTTTCAAAAGAAGGACCTAACAAAAAAAACCGAAGTTAGATAAAAAAAAAAACATTAAAAAAGAAAATGCAAACTGATCTAGGTTAGCTTAACCAACTTGCTTTCAAAATAACAAAAAAAAAATAAGAGATAAAAAAATAACAAAGCTCAAGAACAAATAATATAATGCAAAATAATGAAAACGAAAAAAAATCATCAAAAATTGAGGGAAAAAAAAAACTCAGGTACACCTAGGTTAACTCAATCAGCTCCTTACTTGTAACATGAGATCAAGATTAAAAAAATAGACTTTAAAAAAAAACTAGTAAAAAAGACCAAGTTAAATAAAAACAAAATGAGTAAAGAAGTGCAAGTTAACTCGGGTTAACTGGTTAGTACTTAAAAGTGCATTTTTATCAAGGTTTTATATTATCATTTTGCACTCGAAGTATCAATAACTCCTTAACTAAAGCATGTTTTATAATAATGTATATAATAATATAAGATACTTTTAATTTGTAATAAATATTCATTTTAAATGCAGGTCTATCACATAAATGAAAGGATTGATTGATGAATTTAA
>NW_011500137.1:314323-321582 GCF_000495115.2 Populus euphratica
TTGTTGTTGTTGTTGTTGTATTATTGTTATCTGCAATTTATACAATTAACCTCCCTATGGTTCGACCTCGGTCTTGCAGGGTTATTTATTACTTTAACATTCCTACACTTGGAAGAAAACATCAATATTTTAGTCGTGTCATTAACTTAACTTGCACTTAGAAAAACCCTACAAAAATAAAAGTAAAAAAATCACATAACTCAAGACTCAATAATTTAACGCTAAATAATAAGATTGTAAAGAAATCAATTGGTTAAAAAGATTGAGAAAAAAGTATCTGAGTTAACCATGTTTAACTTGATTAACCTATTACCCAAGATATGAGATCGAGATAACATAAAAAATAAGAAATTAGAACAAACAATGAAGTTAAGATCTTAATAATCAAGTGTCAAATTATGAATTTGAAATAAAAAAAATTAATTTTCAATAAACAATTGTCATATTGGGAGGCAACCATAAAAAAATAACAAAGTAAAATATTCAACTATAAAACAATTTAAAACTCAAATAATACAGACCAAATATGATATAAAAACAAAAGGAAAGAAAATAATTAGAGGCTAAATTGAAAAAAAAACTAAGAAAAGGATGAAAAAAGTAATCAAAAAAATGAAAACCAAAACTTGATAAAAATAAAAATAAAAATAAATGTAAAAAATGAAAACCAAAACTTGATAAAAAAAAAAATAAAAAAAAATATTGAGGGATAAAATTGAAAAGAAAAAGATAAATCACGAAAATAATAAGAATATAAAAATCAAAAGAATAAGGACAAAAATGAATTAAGAAAAAAAAATCCAATAAAATTAGGAGGGAAAAAATTGCAAAAAGTAAAAATATAAAAAATAGAAATAGAGTAATAAAAAATAAAGGGACTAAATTGAATAAAAAAATCAAATTGAATAAAATATCCAAAATACCTTCAAAAAACATCCAAAGCTAAATAAATAATAATCAAAAGGAGGGATAAAATTGATAAAATCAAAAACTAGAGAACACAATTATTTTTTGAAAGGTCAGGCATGAATTTCTAAGGAAAGAGAGAAAAAAGAGAGAAGAAAGAAAAAACTATAATAAAACTAACATTCAACATTTTTTTTTTTGTAATGTCCTAAAATTAAGCTAAAACATAATTTTATTTTATTTTTAAAAAAGAAAAACTTACGTATCAATGACAATTTTTTAGATGAAAAATATAATTTGGTTTTAGAATACATATTTGAGAATTGAATGTTATACAAAAACATAAGAGACAACTAGAAAGATAAAGATACGTTAAAGACTTGCAATACTGTACAACAAACTGAGTTATTCACCCTTTCATTTTCTTAGTTATTTGAAGAACCCTAAAGTAGTTCCCAATCTAGGTTGAATCCAAAACGAACCAGGCCACACGAAGGAATTACAGTAGCCAAACGAGAACGCTAAGAATTGCACCATCAACTTTTCAAGGCTACGCTTACGTTGAGGAGTTTTACTTGTTCTCATGCTCATAGCAAGCAACTGCGAATACAACAAAAGCTGATTACATGTTATATTATGTCAAAAATGTTGCTCCTGAGTATGATAGCGAATAGGAGCAAGCAGAGTCATTAGAACCGCCGGATATCTTTTGGTGGCTTGAAGTTGAGGGGATGAGTTTCTGTAGTGGCATCTTCATCTTCCTTCCACATTTTTATTGTCTTGTCAGCTTCACAAGTAACAAGCCTCGAACCGGTCATGTCATACGAGAGAGCATATATACCGGCTTCACTATCCAATGAACCTGGGGCCAAATAGATATCAGCATAAACCTCTTTCCCTTTCCACACAATACCAAATCTATCAGAAAAGGTAGTGGGAAACATACCAGGCTGCACAATTGTCTGTGCTTGCTGGAAATTATGTCCACTCTTCCAATCCCAGAACCATAAGCTCCCATTGTCACCTAAAACAATGTTTTGGACAAATGAGTATAAAACTCGGCAAATATCCAAGACTGCCAACTTCTTTTCAATGCAGAGACAAATGAGGAAGTGGATGTTCCTCCTATTCACCCATAAAAAAGAAACAAACCAAATGTGAGAGGATATCAAGGGTCCAAAACCAAAGATTAACAATCTTGGGACTGGGACAAGATTTTAGGCATTAGACATGGATTATGACTGGTGATCTCTGTCTAGTTAGGAACTACAACATGTTATGACTTCAGACAGCAAATCAGTAGAGCTTGGACCATGATTAAAAAGTACACAGAAGCGCACCTCCTGTAGCCATAACACCATCTTCATTGACAGCCATCGCATTAATGATGGTTTTCTGCTGAGAGCTGCTCCAAGTAGTAAGAGGTCAGGTTATTAGACATACTATGCTGACAGAATATCAATGCAAAGATGTCAGATGCATGCAATGAATAATCAAATCACTTCTCAATAGCGAAATGAAATTATACAGAGTATCAATGAATAATCATGCTGACAGAATATCAATGCAAAGATGTCAGATGCATGCAATGAATAATCAAATCACTTCTCAATAGCGAAATGAAATTACACAGTGCCCTTGTCTTAAAACTAGTTTTGAAAGTAACTCTATCCAGTCCCTAAAAGAAAGGGATTCATTCAGATGTTAACAACCTGGGTTACCAATCTTACCACAGGATGTTAACAACCGAAGAGGCTATAATACATAAAGAGTTATGCAAACATATAGGATAAAAATTTCAAAACCATTTCCCTTTCACCCATAATGACCAATAAAGATAAATATTACAAGGGCAATAGATTTCCTTATGCTCTTATCAATTCATAATTCATTTCACCAAGCTTAAGACAGCTTAAGCAATCACAGTCATCTAACAGAATCTCAGTCATCAAAATACACAGGCAGACAAAAACAAAAAGAAACACATGTATGTACAACTTGCGGATGACTGTAGAGTTTAAGCAACTAGATATTGTGTTTGAGAACTTACAGCATGTTGTGTAAAAATTCTCCTTTTGGAAGACTGAATTTCTTAATGTTGTCAGCTGATGCAGAAGCAAAGCAATGCCTGCAGCATAAAAAAGATTATATATGTATAGTAAGAACTATGCTGTATCATTAACAGGCATTAACAGGTAATAAAGCAATGCCTGCAGCATAAAAAAGATTTTATATCTATTTATATTAAGAACTATGCTGTATCATTAAATTTCTTAATGTTGTCAGCTGATGCAGAAGCAAAGCAATGCCTGCAGCATAAAAAAGATTATATATGTATAGTAAGAACTATGCTGTATCATTAACAGGCATTAACAGGTAATATCGGTGGCAGGAAATTTACTCTGTCGGATGCAGTGCCATGGCTCGCACAGATTTCTTGTGATGTGTAAGAGTTAACATGGTCTTACCTACAAGCCAGAAAAACCATCATTCTAAACTCAAAAAAAATCTATAGAATGAAAAAATTATAAGGGAAATCCAATCCTCCCAAGAAATGTAACTTACCATATCTAAGGTCCCAGAACTTAATAGTTGAGTCATGGGAACCAGTAACCACTTGAGGATCCTGGAAACAGAAAGAAGCACATTTAACCAATGATGTTAAGGACACAAAAAGGGAGCTTAAATAATGAAAGCAACAATTAATTTCCCTCTATTTTGACTTGCATTTATCAAACTATAAATATCATTTGAAAATTTAAAGCATGAGGTAGCAACAGTAATCAGGAGAAAAATGTAATATGAAACAAGAAATAACAGGAAAAATCACACACCGTAGGTCGAGTAAAAACTGAGCACACTGTATTATCATGCCCTGACAGTGCAAAAGCTTGCACCTTGGTACGAATATCCCAGACCTAAGAACAGTTTTGACATGTTATCTTTCTATATAAAAAAATCAGCAAGAATTTTAATCTGATTGAGTAGCTAAACAGACTGCTGACTTTATTGCAGGAAGAAAACCACATCATACAAATAAATTCCATACCCGACAGACAGAATCACGTCCCCCGGTAAGCAAAAGGTCAATAGTAGGATGAAGGGCCAAGCAGTAGACACCACTTAGATGACCATGATAAGACCGGACAACCTGCACAGAAAACATGAGTTTCACAAGCAGATTCACTCACATTATAGCTCTGGCTAGGTTACTTAGGTATAAGTTCTCACCTTATTCTGCTCAAGGTCCCAGCATTTAACCTGTTTATCATCACCAGCAGAGAACATGTAGGTATGTCTTTGGCTGACGGCAAGGCCTGCAAAGAGACGGTCTCAACATTTGAATCCCTTGACAGCATGATTAACCAAAAGCAATTCATACCAGCAATGATTTATCATCAACTAACCTCGTACTTGCTCAATGTGTCCAGTTAGTGTGAGCTTTAACCTTCCACTCCCAACATCCCATATCTACTACACCCAAATTGGAGGAAATGAAACAAGCCAACAGAAGTTGCTATGAAAATTGGAGAGAAATCCAGTCTAGTGAATACTCTAAAATCTACATAATAAAGGGAAAATACTCATTGAAGAACTCTAATTTGGCACTCCTGAAAAGTAATAACCTTTGCAACAGCATAAATTAAATTCATCACATTCTTGGAAATTATCTACTGGCTACAACCATTTGCAACAGGACTCAATTTCCATGGACCGTTCAGCTTGAAATGGCCAAGTATATCAGCTTTTACCATTTCTTGGAAATACATTTTCTGAACATCATCAAACATGAAAGTATTATGCTGAAATTTAAAATTTCTAGAACTTTTAGATTATGCAGGTCCATAGTAAGAAATGGATTTGTTACACAAATAAATGAATTGGAAACTCAGATCCAGTAATGTAATGAGAAATGACATGATTAACAGAACATGCAGAAGAGTTCAAATTGACAGGAAAGTGAATCCTAATCATGAATTAGCTGGAGTTCAAACAGCCAATTACATGTAAGATCAGTTATTCTGTTGTCAGTAAATGTCATCAAACTAACTGAATGAAGGAATATTAAAAACTTAATACCTTGATTGTTCGATCAGCAGAACCAGTACCAAACCATGTATTACTTGGATCAAATGCAATAGATCTCACCCAACCCAAATGGCCACTAATGACCTGCACAATCAACCAAGAGCGATGAATAACACCTTTGGGTTTGCACTCAACTACCAAAAGCAGTTCAAGCAAAACCACTTGTAATCAATTGAGGATCAAAATAAGAATTGTCTGATGGTACTTTGTGGTGACATATTTTAATGGAAAAGACAAATACTCAGCATTAGAAGCAGAGATGCGGCATTATCAACATCACAAGTATATGAAAGCAATTGAAGAGCTCAGAGAACAATATTAGCAGTGCACAGACTATCTAGTAAGACAATCAAGAGCCAACACTTGACAGGATGATCATAGAAATTAGCATACTCTCCTCTATACCAAATTTTCTGGCCCACGTTTGTACACATTCATTATTGTTAGTGAATCAATTATTAGCCTTAGAAAGTTGAAACAAAGTCTGATTTGTCATTTGAAGAGATAGCCATATCCAATTTTATGAATGACTTGAATTAAAAAAAAAAAAAAAAAAAAAAAAGACAAAGATGCACAATAAAATATTTGTAAGTAGACTAGATTAATGCATTTTCTACAAGAACCACAGTTGCTGGAAGGAACAAAATAGACAATTAATTTATCACTTGGAAGTGACATTTGAGCAAAATACCCACACAGCCACCAAACCTTCCCCAACAGAAGTAGAAAAATTTCTTACCCTGTAGTTCTTCCATGGAGGATGCCAGACAGGGCGAGGCCATTTGCTCGGGATTCTTTCCATTATCGCGGAGGTTGAGAAGTTCCTATTACACAGAAAGCAAAAGGTAAGCCAAATAGTCACATTACATGTGACATGCATATGAGGACTACAACATATGTTAGTAAGATTATTGGGCAAAATAAGTAGGAAAAACAGCTGTCCCATTTTTAAAAAAAATGAAGCAAACAACAAAGAGATGAGATGAGGAAAAAAAAAATCAAATCAATACATTCTGGTTAGATCCATCTCAGTGGGCAAGTATTACATAAACATCCAAGCGTAGATGTTTGTCTCATTTGTTATGAAATATAGCATGAAACAAAAAAGGGATTAACATAAACCTTTCAGATGAACCAGAAGCAGTAATCACTGAAGTGCTTTTGCCCGAAACACCAACATCATTCCTGATAAGAATATGAAAATTATATGCCAACAGAAAAAAATTCCAAAGTACAACAATAACTCACTTGCATGTCAAAAAAAAGAAGAAGAAGAAGAATCATGACATAAACCGCTACTCCTGAATTCATATGTATCAAAGAATTCATAAACCGTGACTCCAAATCATGACATTATATTAATCATGCAAATCAATCATGATCAGTATTTCAGTTTATCATCTTGAAAAGATGTGTATGCAAGGGCATATTCAAACAAGGCCGGGAAGATAAACAGAAAGATCACATTTACTAACTAAAAAATACATAAAAAAGTTGATAGTCAAAATATCAGAAAAAATATAACCAGTAGAAGATATGAAAGACGTAAAAAATATTAAAAGGGCCATTGTTGTCCATGTCAGTCTTTGCAATAAAACCAAACACAGATAGAGAACTCACAGTGTCTTTGGTTGCAAAGATGGACCAACAACTAATGCATTTTGAGCTCCACCTTTTTGTGAAACCCTAGAATCACCTGGACCTGCAAGACAATCAAAGCATCCTAGCCGTAATCAAAGCATCCTAACCGAGTCACCAAATTCATTATCAAGATCTTTTATTGCCTAAATGAATCAACACTTACGCACAAAACAAGGTCTACTATTAGCATAAGCAAATAAACATGCAGGCGCATAATCAAGAATACATCAATACCCGAAATAGCAAGGACAGTAGAAGACCCTGAAGCTTCCACTGCAGCAGAATTAACTTGTCCTGGAACGATTTCACTCCCCACTTTGATTCCTTTATACTCCACACTAATCTACACAGCAAATCCCGGCATGGATACAAGTTTGCAATCGTAAATCTTTAAAACTCCAACATAATCACTAACTCCATACCGAAAGGAATGAAGGGAGATTTCGAACTAACCTTGTGGCTCATTCGAATTCTTTTACTGCATTAACGAGATAAGAAAAACACAATTAATAAATAAAAAATTTGAAAAAATTAAGAGATATATAAAATTTCAAAAGAATTGAAAATTGCAACCTTTCAGGATCGAGTGGAGCGAGCTGAGAGTGAATAGGAGAGAAGAGATC
>NW_011500137.1:321711-323238 GCF_000495115.2 Populus euphratica
TATATATATATATATATATATATATATATATATATATATATATGAGTGGAGACTAGCTAGATTGCTTTCACTATGTTGCGGGTATTTGTAAAAAACACATTAGTAAATGTTAGGAAAAAAAAATATCTTCTAATATTAAAAAAGTTAATAATATTAAAATCAAAATTTATTAAATGTAATTATAACATGCCAACTACTTCAATTTGCTACAAAACATTATTTATTAGCAAGTAAATATATGCGAACATAAAAAGCAATAGAAAATAGTTGATTACTAAGTTTATGTATTTTAAACGAAGTTATTCATCAAGTTTAAGTATATTGATATAATAAATATGTTATATTTATATTATTTAAACTTAGTTGATTATCAAGTTTATATGCTTTAAACTTAGTTGTTTGGCAAGTTTAGAATCATTGAATTTAGTAAATATGTCAAACCTATATTATTTTAGATTTAATTAACCGTTAAATCCAGGTACTTTGAACTTTACTAGCATCTTGGGTCTAGCAAACATACTAAACCCGCATTACTTGAGTCTGTGACATGATAAAAAAATTAATATCTTATTCTAAGTGCAAGTTGAAGTAATAAATAATTCGGTAAAATTAGAATCGAATCATAGAATGATAAACTATATCAAATTATAAATAATAAATGAAAAGGAGTTGAAGAAATATTTTTGAGATATGATATTGATGTAAGGATTAAATAAGGATAAATCAATTGTCAGGGTTAGAGGATCCACTAATGTTATTTCAAATAAGTATAGTATAAATTCTTTTTATTACTCAATTGGAAACCACACATAAAGGAGGTTCCAATCATATTATAAATTATTAACATGATTCTATTAATTATTTTATTTGCGTAATGCCAATACTTGTCAATGTGGTTAGGTATTCATAGTAATAACTTATATTAACAACAAATCAAGTTCATTTCATAGTATAAGTGTTGGTTATACCATATAGTAGGCTATGAAAATGTCAAGTATTTGTTGTATAATACAAATCTAGATTAACCATTTAACAAGTAAGGTATTAAAAGTGAGTAAAAAAACAAATATAAAACATGTTAATATCAAATATTAAAATCCAGTTGAGTTTATATTATACTTATTCTTATACCATTAGTATACCTTTTTCACCTGACAAAATTAACTTAGCTAAATATTATGAAGAAGAAAAACATAAATAAATAATATAAGAACATAAACGTGATATAAGTTAATTAAGTATAGTAAAAAATATAAAAAATATAAAAAATATAAACAAAAGATTAATATAACATAAAATAAAACTTGAACATTACAAAATATAAAGAGGGAGAGTGACATTGATTTGAACATCAAGATATCTAAATGTGTGGCAAATGCCTTTTCTTTATAGGTTAAATGATTAGTACTTAAAAGTGCATTTTTATCATGGTTTTATATCATCATTTTGCACTTGAAGTATCAATAACTCCTTAACTAAAACATGTTTTATAATAATATATCTAATAACATAAGATACCTTTAATTT
>NW_011500137.1:323976-325992 GCF_000495115.2 Populus euphratica
TATTATTATTATTATTATTATTATTGTTATTATTATTATTATTATTGTTATTATTATTATTATTATTGTTATTATTATTATTATTATTGTTATTATTATTATTATTGTTGTTGTTGTTGTTGTTGTTGTTGTTGTTGTTGTTGTTGTTGTTGTTGTTGTTGTTGTTGTTGTTGTTGTTGTTGTTGTTGTTGTTGTTGTTGTTGTTGTTGTTGTTGTTGTTGTTGTTGTTGTTGTTGTCATCTATAATTTATACACTTAACCTCCTTGTGGTTCGACCCCGGTCTTGCCGGGTTATTTTTTACTTCGACACTCCTGCACTTGGGAGAAGACATCAATCTTTTAGTCGTGTCATTAAAATTTAGAAGTATTGATTTGATAACTAATTATTGAGTAGGTCGTCATCTCTTGATTTAATGACAATCATTATTTTCTTGTCTAAATAAAATGTCATTGCTAACGTCAAAATTTGAACAGATAGTTTTCATGAAAGTTCTAGGCATTTGTCTCAGCTTTCTAACAAAATAAGAATGAGCTCATTTGGACTTCTAGAACTCGAGATATGAGTTGAGCACTGAACAATATCTGGGCTATAGGACAAATTCTGATTTCTCTTTTGTTGCTACAATTTCAACTTGAAAACTACCGTTTTGAATCATGGACTCATAAAAGTTTTAGACCCATGTTTTAGCTTTCCATCAATATAAACCATATCTAAATCCATATTCTATAGCTCCAGTTATGATCTAATAACTAAATGATATTCTAGTTTGAATTGAACTAGCATCTCTTCTTTAAATTTGACCCTCTCTGTCTTCTTAATTTTAATAATTAAACACATTAATTAATTGTTTAAATTATAAAATATGCTTGTATTCAAAATGAACATTTACCATATATTAAAGATATCTTATGTTAGCAAACTTGTTATTATAAAGCATGCTCAAGTTAGGGAATTTAATGATACTTTAAGTGCAATATAATAATATAAAACTTTAATGAAAATACACTTTTAAATACTAATCAGTCTGACAACAATGCATAACCGATGTTACTGTGAACTTAGCAGACCACCCAAGTTCACTACCTATGGACTTCATAGTCTACAAAGTCCAAGCGTTTTGGGTTTGGTGAACATGCTAGACTCATGTTATGTGGACTTGGTTGCCCGCCAATTCCATACATTTTGGACCTGGCTCACCGCCAAGTCTAGACATTTTAGGTCTGACAAACATGCTATACCCACATTACTCTAGACTTGGCTGACTGCCAAGTTCACATATTTTGGACTTGGCGAGCACCTTAGGTCTGACAAACATACCAAACCCACGCTACTTGGGTCTAGCAAATATGTCATACCCAATAAACCAATCCAGGTTACTTGAATATGGCAATCATATCAGACCTATATTAACAACCGACACATCACGTATGCAACCTGAAATCCAACCACGATGGTGCCCGGAAAAACACGGTCCTTTGTTTTTGTCACCTAAAAATCCATTTCAACTCATTTTTTACCCAAAATACCTAAGAAACACCCTAAAGACCTTGATAAACCAATCGATGGCTACCAAAAACCCAATAAAACCACCTCAAAAACTGAAATCCACCCGAAACAAAAATTCTTCCTAAGATCAGATATGTTTTTTAGGTGTTCTTGGCTGTTATGCCAAGTTCACACACTTTGAACTTATTTGTGCACCAAGTCCAAGTGTCTTGGGTATGGAAAACATCCTAAACCTATGTCATATGAATTTGACTTATGGTTAAGTTCACGCATTTTGGACTTGGCTTGTGTCAAGTTCGCGCCTTGAGTTTGACAAACATGTCAAACTTACATTCTTAAGTTTGGCAAACATGTCTAACCCATATTATTTGTGCATAGCAAATATGTCTGATCCATATTTACTGGGATCTGGCAAACATGTCAACTCATAATACTATGGATGTGGCTGACTAATTAGTACTTAAAAGTGCATTTTTATCATGGTTTTATATCATCATTTTGCACTTGAA
>NW_011500137.1:326479-327950 GCF_000495115.2 Populus euphratica
GAGACAATTGCCTACAACTTTGATGTTTTCAAGTGGCTCTAATTTTGACGTTATCAATGACGTTTTGGGCAGACATGAGAAGATAATATCAACCTGTGTAAACTTTTCAAACACATGACTGTAGATACTAACTAAACTAGAAGCATCACATATGAAAAGCAACTATTTAAAACTTGGCTTGACACAATAGTTCGATCCATGATTAGGCTGAACTTTAAAAGAGATTGGAGGAGAATTAACCAAGTGTAAGATTATCAAAAACCCATATTGATCGATGTTTCGGTTAGCTTGAGGAAAATCTAGTCAAAACTTGTTGACTATTTTCCTCTTTTTTTTTCTCAAAACGGTATCATTTTGATTTTTTTTTTTTATAAAACAAAAAGGTTTGGTTAGTTTAAGTTAACTTCAGTTAACTTGCTGAACCCGTGATCCAATTATTATCCTAGATTGACTCCTAGTCAAGTTTATAAACAAAGGAAAAAAACCTAGAAGACTAAGTCCTAGTAATTGAAATGTCAAATGATGAAATAAAAAAAATAAAGGATAAAAAAATAGCAACTAAAAGAATAAGGACCTTATTTGCAAAAATAAAAATTAAGAGGAGAAACAAAAGACTTGAATTGAAGGCCAAAATTGAAAAAAAAATTTAACAAATGAACAGAAAACCAAAAAAAGAATGTTAATTTCCAATGAACTCAATAATGATGGATGAGATTTTTTAAAAATAATGAAAACTACATGAAGGTGCATCAAATGCCACCTGTTGATGCCGCCCTAACAGGTGGCATTCAGTTTTGTTTTGGGGCAACACGCGCCACTCGAAGGGCAGGGTGATACCCACTCAAATATGAATAATAATTTATATACATACAAATACCAAATTACCCTTGACCCCACCTAATATTTACAATAAAACCATATGGAAATGATATGACTAGACGATTGATGTCTTATCCCAACTGTAAAAGTGTCGAAGTAGTAAATAATCTAGTAAGATCAGGGTCGAAATATAGAGAGGTTAACTATATAAATTATAAATAATAATAAAAATAATGGTGGTGGTTTAAAAAGGACTTTGAGATGTAAGATTAATATGAAGATTAAATAATAATAAAAACAATTGTCAATGGTAGATGATCCACTAATTATATTTTAAACAAGTATAGTATAAACTCTTTTTAGTACTCAATTGGAAACCACACACAAATGAGCTTTTAATCAAATTATAAATTGTTAACATGATTACATTAGTTATCTTATTCGAATAATGCTAATACTTGTAAATGTTGTCAAGTATTCATAATTATAACTTATGCTAATAACAAATCAAGTTTCTTTCATAGTACATATGTCGATTATACCATATGGTTGGGCTATGAAAGTGCCAAGTATTTATTGTACCAAGAGTTCTATAACATAAATCTAGATTAACCATTTAATAAGTAAAGTATTAAAAGTGAACAAGATAACA
>NW_011500137.1:328105-330146 GCF_000495115.2 Populus euphratica
AAATGAAAGGCATAAACAAGATATTAATAAAAGCAAAACTTAAGCATTACAATAATATAAAAAAAGGGTAATAAGATGATCTTAATCTACAAATCAAGATGTCTAAATGCATGGCAAATGCCTCTTTTTATAAGTCAAAATTTAAAACTATTGATTTGTTAATTAATTGTTGAGTGGATGACCACATCTTGATTTAGTGGTAATCTTTATCTTCATTTTTTAACAAAACATCATAGCTAACATTAGGATTTGAACATATTGTCTTCATGAAAGTTCTAGAAAATTGTCTCATATTTCTAACAAAAAACAATTTAGTGGATTTGGACTTCTAGAATTCGAGATATGAGCTGAACATTGAATAGTGTCTAGGTTGCAGGATAAATTCTGACTACTCTATTGTTGCTATAATTTAAACTTGAAAAGGCCTCTTTGAATCTTAGACTTTTCATAAAAGTTTTAGGCCTATGTCTTAGTTTTCCATCCATATAGAGCAGACTTAAATCTAAGTTTTACAGCTCTAGTTATAATCCAATAACCAAATGGTGTTCTAGTTTAGACTAAACCACCATCTCTTTTCTAATTTTAGCCTTTTTTTTGTCTTCTCAATTTCAATAGTTAAACTCATCAATCAATCCCTTGATTTATATGATAGGTCTGTATTTAAGATGAACATTTACCATAAATTAAAGGTATCTTATATTATTAGATATGTTATTATAAAACATGCTCTAACTAAAGAGTTATTGATATTTCAAACGCAAAAATAATGATATAAAACCTTGATAAAAATATACTTTTAAGTACTGATCACACCCTCAACTAGCTTATTACTAGTCTTTAGTAATCAAAGGGTTAAAATAGAAAAATAATTTGTAAATTCTATAAAGCAAGGCATTCTTCATTCAATTTTTATTAATCTATTCAAATAAACAAACTCTCATAAAATTTATATATCTGCTCAGTACCTCCTTACCAAGATATTAATAAACCTTTCTTTTTATGTGCTCAATGTATGAAAACATAAATGATGGAGCTTTTATTGGAAGAAAACAATATTCTATTCTAATGTTTAAGGTTAACTTTCTTGGGTTAGAATTATTATCTTTTTTATTTTTTAATATATATATATACAAATAATACAATCATCTTTAACCCATATAATGAGCTTTTAGCTAATGACTCTCAAACTAGTTGGTGTTAGGGTATTAAGTGTTGAGACACCCCCACGAATTTAGTAACTTGGGTTACAAATACTAATACATAAGTAGTGCAATGTGTGATTCCCTTAAGCTTTTTTCCTTAACCCATGTAACAAGCATTGTGCTAATAACTCTTAAGTCAGTTGAATTTAGGGTATTAAATGTTAAAACATCCATTCAGGCTTGATTAGGTTAGAGAGGCTATGAAACCAAACTTATATATATTTTTGCTATCATCAATTATTTTGTTTTATTTTATTTTTTACAAATTATATACTATCCCTTCCTCTTTGTTTTTACCTTTAACAAAATAACATAAATAATGTAATAATCCAATGTGCAACCACAATCATATGTTAAAATGTGTGCGTGAAAATGAAGGTTTAAGAATACTTGTTAAATGAGTATATAAGCAAAAACAATTGATAATAATGTGATAGTTTGTAAACCTGAATATTTCAAGAAGTATTCTAATAGACCTTGTCAAATTTTTTACTAAGATGCATCTCAAGAGTCACTTAAATTAAAGAACTCCTTTACACTGCCATCCTAGTAACAACAGTTTTGCAAATAGTTTATGAAATAGAAAACATAATTTTTTTTATGACAAGTACTGCCTTCTCCCCTCAACTAAAATGAGACATTATCCTCAATATTATAAGATAGAGAGATAGAGTATATAAGACATCACCTGAAACAACGAACACTAATAAACCTGAAACACATTTAAACAAATATAAGAAATAACAAAACAAAACAAAATAATATGATATTAATAAAACCAAAAGACATAAGTTCTTACAAACTAGGGCTTAAATTGTAATTGTGATTTGGCTCACATC
>NW_011502371.1:0-14243 GCF_000495115.2 Populus euphratica
AACAAACTTATGAATTTGTGGTGAATGTAGAGTTGAGCCCAAGAGAAAATATGAAATATCTCTTTCAATATGCCCAGATCACTTAGTAAGGCAATAAAGGCATCAGCATGGTTAAATATTACATTCATTCGAGCAAACATTATTGAAACCTATAGTTCCTCTCAAATTATTTTTCCATTGATGTCCTCTTATGCTAAAGCTTTAGAGACGACCCCCAAAACTTGACTACCTCCTAAAAATACAACTATTTTCACACCTCCCATTTCCCTATACATTATATAAATCTTTCTCTTAGCTAGTACTTGATTTAGATGATTTGCTGATTCTAAAAACTCCTTTTCTTTCCCAGGATTAGATCCTCCAAAAACACAAACATTTCTTATATGATGACCTGAAGAACTTGCCATTTCTACACACTTCTATATTTGTTGAATTTATGGTTGAGTAGAAAATAAAAGGAAGAAAAAGAGGATTTTATAGATGAGAAATTAAAAAGGCAATCATACCACTTATATGTAGGCCAACTAGAGTCTCTCACACATACACTCTCTCTCTTTCTCTCTTTATTTATTTATTTATTTTTGAAATTGCATATGTATGTATAGGTAGTTGTGATTGTAGCTCACATCTTTCCTTGATATTACGTCCAAAAACGACTTAAACGTCCTCTATGGGTTAGAGATAGGCTTTCTATCTAGTTTTTTAAAAAACTGGCAAACATAGTTTTTTTTAGTCAGACTCCATAAACTAAGTCGATCATGTTCTTTATAAAAATAGAGCCATAAATCATAAATTGTACAATACACATCTCTACTAAGATGCATATTAAGAGCTAATAGAAGATTATCTAAAGACTCATTACTCAGGTCATCCTTAATGAATTGTATTTTATCTTCATAGTGCATTACAAGTCCATTTGGCACATCGATGATAGACTTTCAATTGTTTTGCATGATATTTCTTTGCAAAAGTGTTTTTATCCGTTCCAGGCATGTGTAAAATGAAGGAATTAGAGGACTCACCTGATAATTAGACCTTTGCTTCAATTAGCCAACGAATCTCTTCAGGGATTCCATGGTTCATTAACAACCTTAATCTTGCACACCTAGCTAGGTAAATTTTTGCAATTGTATTTTGAGGCAAAATGAGAAAATACCTTTTTAATTTTTCAAGAGTGGTGTCCGTTTTTTAAGATTAGAAGTGGAAAAGAGATGCAAAGAAAAGATAAGGAACAAGGAATTGAATAAACATATACACAGATATAAGATATCATGGGAAACTGAAAGAACCGACTTAAGAGTCATGGAGTACCGTTATCCACCATTTAACTAGGGTGAGAGAGACTAGCAAATCAAGAGTCATAAGAAAAGCACAAAAACAATGTGAGAAAAATAAAATAATCAACCTTTATCCATAGGATCATTCAAATTAATGGATTCATTTTCACTAGGAAAATTATTAAAGTAAAATTTCAAACGATGTCCATTTACCTTAAAAACATTGTCATTATTTGGATTCTCAATATCAAAGGCCCTATAAGGATACACATGTTTCTCAATAAATGAACTACTTCATCTTGATCGTAGCTCTCCAAGGAATAAATAAAGTTGAGAATTATAAAGTAAAGCCTTTTTACTAGTATCAACTTTTTGATAATTTTCACAAGTTTTGCATAATGCATGCGTGTCTTTGAACATGGTGGACTAATAAAATCCATTATGAAAGATTTGTGTAGCTATCATTTTTTACGAGAAATAACTCCCACATGTTTCAGAATAACAAAGTTTAATGACACGGCTTACCTCATTATCAGGAATGTATCTTTGAAATATTTGATCAGGATAATATTTGAATAAGTTAGGATCATCCTAATAAAAGTTCTTCACTTCGTTCAAAAACTTTTCTTTGTCATGGGTACTCCAATGAGCTGACAAATCTCCTGAAACAAGAAAATTAATATTTTTATCACATACCAAGGCATTGGACTAAGAGAAAGTAATTATCTATTGGTATAATGTCAGATGTCGAATATGTTGTCACTCTTAACAAAAGATTCGCATCAATATTTTCAGTGTCTTTTTCATCCATGATTTTTTCATAAGAATAAATCATTTGCAAATATTCAAATTCATCCAACTCAATTTTAGTTAAAGTAGATTGAAGTTGATCATAAACTAATTCCTTAATATGATCTACTTCTTATAATTCATTATCATCTCTAGGTTGTTTGCAGATGTTGAAAATATTTATCTCCACACACAAAGGAGGTTCCAATCAGATTATAAATTGTTAACATGATTACATTAGTTATCTTATTCGATTAATGCTAATACTTGTAAATATTGTCAATTATCCCTGCTTATAACTTATGTTAACAACAAATCAAGTTCCTTTCATAGCTTAGATGTCGGTTATACCATCCAGTATAAGCTATGAAAGTGTCAAGCATTTGTTATATCAAGTGTTATACAACATAAATCTAGATTACTCATTTAACAAGCAAAGTATTAAAAAATAAACAAGAAAACAAATATAAAACATATTAGTATCAAATATTAAAGTCCATGTTAAATTTACATTATACTTATTCTTACACCATTAGTATAACTTTTTCACCTTGATATAATAAACTTAACTAAACATAATGAAAGAAAGAAAAATAAATAAACAACATAAAAATATAAATAAGATAAAAGTTAACTAGGTAAAGGAAATGAAATGAAAGGCATAAACAAGATATTAATGAAAATAAAAATTAAGCATTACAAAACTACAAAGAGAGAAAGCAAAAGAATGATCTTGATCTGGAGACTAAGATGTCTAAATGCATGGCAAATACCTCCATTTATAGGCCAAAATTGGAAACTATTGATTTGATGACTAATTGATGAGTGGGTGGCCAACTTTTGACTTGGTGACAATCCTTATCTTCTCTCTTTTGCACAAAATGTCATTGGTAACGTTAAAATTAAAACAACTTGAAAACATCAAAGTTGTAGGAAATTATCTCAGCTTTCTAGAAAAAAAATGGAGGTTATTTGGAATTCTAGAACTTCAGATATGAGCCAAACACTGAATAGTGTGCGAGCTGTAGGACAGATTCAGACTTCTTTGTTGTTGCTATAATTTGGACTTGAAAATGACCTTTTTAAATATTGGTCTCCATATGAAAGTTATAGGCCTATATCTTACATTTTCATCCATATAAAGTAGAACTAAATTCGAGATTTACAGCTCCAGATATGACCCAATTACCGAATAGTGTTCCGGTTTGGACTATACCAGCATCTCTTTTCTAAGTTTGGTCATCTCTTTATCCTTTCAATTTTAGTTTTAAAACTTATCAATCAATCCTTTAATTTATGTGATAGGCCTGCATTTAAAATAAACATTTACCATAAATTAGAGGTATCTTATATTATTAGATATGTTATGATAAAACATATTTTAATTAAGGAGTTATTGACACTTCAAGTGTGAAATAATGATATAAAACTTTGATAAAAATACACTTTTAAGTACTAATGAAAAGCTAAAAATCAAGTTTGATAAGAAATGTGGCCAATGATTAACTAAACCAAGATACCAACACTATTAGAATATAAACCCTCACTTAATGATTTGCAAATCGTGAACTAGGAATATAAAAAAGAACGTCACAAAGGCAATTATATTTTTATAAGGTTGATTATTCTTTATTTAAACAAGGAAAAAAGAATATGTTAATCCAACAAAACACCAACTTTATTCAATAATCCATAGCTGAAAAGCAAATCTAAAGTTAAACTAAATAACCTGATTTATAGTAGGTAAAAAAAAATCCTAAACAATTTTGAAAAAATAATAATATAGTTTTAAATAAAATATAAATAAAATCTTAAATCAACTAGAAAAATAATAAAAATCTCACACAGTATCTTCTGAACCTTATTTCAAGGCCTTTCTAATGTCTGGTTGATTTGAAATTTTAACTCAATATAAAACAATGCTTTTAGAAATTTCTTGTAAACTTTTAATTTAATCCAACTATCAAATCAAAAATTCTATTTGCTTCTACCCCCTAATTTCCTTGTAGAAGATAAAAACCCCCAAAATATCATGTTATTAAATACCAAAAACCCTCATTTTCTAGTGTGATAGGATAAATAAGATATCTTTGTAAGAAAATAATTTTGAAACATTAAAAAAATTCTTATCACACTTGAATATAATGTTGTTTCCTATTAGGATAAATAAGATATCTTTGTAAGAAAATAATTTTGGAACATTAAAGAAATTCTTGTCACACTTGAATATTATGTTATTTTCCATTAAGTATTCTTGTAGAATTAGAAAATCAACAAGTTAAAAGACAACAAATAACAAAATTCAATTGTTTTGAAATTTTAACCTCATGTATAACAATGTATTTGAAAACTTCTAGTAAAATTTTAACTAAATTCAATAGTTAAAATAAGAGTTATGCTCGATAACATAAAACTAAATAGACAATAAGTCAAATGGGGTGGTTAATAGGAGTTTAGACAACTTTTTGAGGTATCTAATAAGTGATCATAACAGAAATTGAGATTTGATTTTTCATATAACCTAGTTTGCTTTTAATAACTCTATCGATAGGTTAATAGGAATTAGTCTCTTTGAAGTTATACATGGTTACAAGCCTAGGAAACCTTTACACCTTCTCATGTCTCTTCATGTTAGGGTGTTTGAGTCAACTAAGTTTTTTATATGTAAAATTCAAGATTTGCATGTTGAATTTACTAAACAGCTTTAAGCAAGTAACATGCAATATAAACTTTGAGTTGATTTATATAGACAACATAATGAATTTAATGTGAAAAACTATGTTATGATATAAATTAGACCCAAGTAGTTTCCACTAGTAACTACTAGGAAATTGTATGCACATAATGTAGGGGCATTCAAAGTGTTACAATGGATTTTTCTAAATGCATATGTTCTTGATTTATCACTTGATTTTGGCATTTACCTCTATATTTAAAGTTGAGGATTTAGTTGCATAATAGAAACCGCATTCTATTTCAAATGATCTCTTGAGATGCCACCTAACTCCCCTCCTAACAATACTATTGAAACATCTATCATTTTCACCTTAATCTCAGTACAAAAAAAATAATATTGATACTATTCTTGATAAACAAGTTATTTTTATCAAAAATAGTAAGGTCCAACGGTTTCTAGTTTCTTAAGTGGGCTAACCTGATTTAAATTAAACTTGGATCATTAAAAATACTTTGCAGCAAATTAACCCAAATTTTTAATAGTACTATCAGAGTTGTTTAGTGCTACACTCGACAAGGTCAAGTTTCTTCAACCATGAAAAAGTTAGTTGGGGTATCAAACCCACACCTTAGATTACACGAGTACATAAATAGAGACAACATAGAGTAACTCAACCTATCACTTTTTGGTTGGAAGACTTTGCTCATTTAAGCCTATTTTATTATTTTATTTTATTTATTTATATTAAATAGTTTTAATTGATGAATTAAACTCAATAATTAGATAATTTATGGTTTTAATTGATGAATTAAACTCAATAACTAGATAATTTATGGTTATGTTATTTATATGTTTCTCTTTCAGTTTGTGAGATTGTTTTAATGATTAAATAAAAATTGACAAATTTTTCCCTTCCTAAGTTTTCTCTTTTCTTCCTAGCATTTTTCCCTTTCTTTACTTTTAATACTTAGCTTCTCTCCTACTTTAATTCTTTTAATTTATTGTTCCTCATCAGAAACCTGAACACATAACTATTGAATATCAACAAAGACTTGCCATCAAATAATGAATGCAAGACCCCTATTGGATAAACATTTGGTTCTATTTTCTTAATTACCTCAGCCACAATACCGACAGCAAATTTAATGATCATGCTGCACTTGAGGTTTCGATGCACACATCAATATTAGAGGTTAGCAATCGTAACAACTATGTACAGAGATATCTTTATGGAAACAAAAGCAATCAGAGAAAAGAAATGCGAAATTTCTATGATAAAAACAGTCATCCTGCATAAATATTCACAGCAGGTAAAAATGAGGGAAATAGTTCCAGGATTTAATTTTTCTTTTTACCAAATCCATATAACCATGGACGGCAATTCATGTTTTTAGAAATGCTAACTCATACCAGCAGCCAAATTATATAAAACCAACTATAACAGCTTCTTGTGTAGCATGCGATAGATTTTCACATAAGGAGTCAATCCCTCCTTGAATCCTTATCCTTCTTGCCAAAAGAAGAATATACCCAATCCCTCTTCTTCAATCCTTTCCCTGCTATCCATCCTTCCCTCAATCCCTCCTCACAAACAGAGTGTTAGTGAATGCTAACTCAGAGACACCACGCAGGGAGCGGGAGCATCTTGGGCACAAGAAAAACAAGTAGTCAAATTCTTTTTCTTTCATCTTTGCTAATCTTCTTTTTTAATGAGTCACTTGAATTCTTGAAAGTACTGAGATTATGATAGAATAACACCTTATGTCCTATATCAGAAGCCACTGGTATAATGAAAATTTAGCAATAATAAAAAATTAAAAGAGAACATTTACCTTTAGTTTTGTTGTGGATTTCTGAGAAATAATTTACTCAGCCAAGCAGCTACGAAAAATTTTCTTCACAGCTCTTCACCAATAGTCACGACAAGAACAAAGTCCATCTCTAAAATGATGAAAGCGCTTGTTGTCTCTCACAACTATCTCCCTTTCAACTGCCTTCGATATTAACTTAGCTGCATTATGACAATCTGCACAAATGCGTAGATTCTTGTAAATCCTCAGGGTTGTACCTTTAGTTGTCTTTAACAATCCAAAAGAAATTGCTAGTTTTTCACTATGCCCCCGCAATATGTCAATCTTCTCCTCCTCACCTACTTCATGCAGCACAGAACTTGTGTTAGGCTTATATCCAATTTCACTGATCCTTTCCTCCAATCTTCTCCATATCACCCGGATTTCTGCTGATTTTGGTTGCAAACTGTCACCAACAACAAAGCTAAAAACTCTCCCTCCAACCTCAATCCAACTGCAGCCAGCATCCTTTTGAAGACCAATATATTTCATCATTTGCCTAACCCTTCGCACATCATCCCATTTCCCTAATCCAGCATACAAGTTCGAAAGCAACACGTAGTTCTCTGCTTTGTCTGGTTCTAATTCTAGTAGCTTCTTGGCAACTTTCTCTCCAATTTCCAGAGCACCAAAAGTTCTACAGGAACTGAGGAGCGAGCTCCAGATTCTATTGTCTGCTTCCTCAGGCATCTCATTGACAAGCCTTAGAGCATCATCCAATCTTCCAGCACGGCCCAGCATGTCAATAAGACATGCATGATGCTCCAATTTTGGTTCAATCATATTGAAATTTTGCATCTCTTTGAAATATTTCAGTCCCTCTTCAACAAGCCCTGCATGACCACATGCCATCAAAATACCAATATATGTAAATCTATCAGGCATTCGGCCAACTTTCTTCATTCTTTCGTACAGTTCTATGGCCTCTTTTCCATCTCCATGAATTCCATATGCCACAATTATTGCATTCCATGATGCTACGTTTTTATCTTTCAACCCATCAAAAACCTTGCGAGATTCTTTTAAACAACCACTTTTTGCGTACATGTCAATGATTGAACAGCCTACAAAAGCATCTTCTGTTTGCAGGGCTTTTAATACATAACCATGAGCTTCTTTTCCCAGCCGTAGAGCTGACAGTTGAGAACATGCCCCAAACACACTCACTATGGCAATCTCGTGAGATTGTATTCCCTCAGAAAGTGATTTTCGAAATAGAGCGAGGGATTCATATGGTAGTCCATTTTGTGAGTAACCTGAAATCATTGCATTCCAAGATACTAAATTTTTATCTTTCATCTTGTCAAATAATACACGTGCAGAAGATGCTTTCCCACAGTGAATGTAGTGGGACAGAACTGAGGTACCAACAAAAAAATCAGTTTCTAGTCCTTTCCGTTGTACATATCCGTGAATCTCTTTACCATATTGCAGGGATTTCAGAAGGGAACAAGCTAAAAGCAGGCTACTAATGGTAAACCAATCAGGTTGTTGGCCAGAATATGTCATCTGAAATAACAAATGCAAAGCTTTTCTAGGATCCCCATTCTGTGCATGACCACCAATAAGTGCATTCCAAGAGCTCACAGTCTTATCCCCAATACCATGAAAGACTTTCTCAGCAGAATTCAGTGCCCCACACTTAGCATAGGCTAAAATAAAAGCATTGGACAATTCTTCATGTTGAAAACAATGTCTAAATGAATAGCCATGAAGTTCTTTCAAGCTCCTCAATTGCAACTTGTCCAGACAAGCTGGCAAAACATTCAAAATGGTGACCTCGTTAGCTTTCATTTCCTCTCCTTGGATCTGCATTTCCTGCAAGAGATTAAATGCCTCATTGAAATCTCCTTCCAAAGAAAAAGCACTGATCATGGTGTTCCAAGAAACCACATTTTTGTTATTATTCTTCACAAATGACATTTGCGCTTCCTTTAAGTACCCACATTTTGAATACATGTATACCATAGCATTGTTCACCGTCACCTCTTCACTCAGACCTAGTTTCACTGCCAACCCATGAATCCCCATTCCTATATCAATTTCTCCTTCTCCTGCGCAAACAGGTAATATAGTCACTACCGTCACTACATCAGGCAATAACCCTTCCTCTCCTACCATCTCCATCAGCAAATCAAAACTATCTCTAGAAAACCCATTTTCAGAAAATGCACAAATCATGGAATTCCACGAAACCAAATTCGTCTCGGGCATAAAATCAAACACTTTCATCGCCTCATCCACAACCCCACATTTCCCATACATTCCCACCAAGGCATTGCCCACAAACACATCAAAAACCAAACCCATCTTAATCACCATCCCATGAATAACCTGTCCTAACCTAACATCCAAAATCCCACCACAAGCCTTGATCACAGAAGGGAAAGTAAAATTATCAGGCTGAAAATCTGTATCAGAAACCAAATCCATAAACACTTTAACTACATCGCCATAAAGTCCGTTCCTTGTGTATCCACTAACAAGTGCATTCCACTGAATCAAATTCTTAGTCTCCATAGTATCAAACACAAAACGAGAATCCAAAGGAGACCCACACATTGCATACATCTTAATAAGACGGGTATTGAGAACATAATCATTTCTATAACGGGTCGAGTCTGAGACCAACTTGTGTAGTCGTCTACCAGTCTCGATATCTTTTTGGTTGCCACATGCTTGAAGCAATAAACCAATTGCTTCTTTTGCTTGTAATGAAATAAAAGCAGCATTTTGAGAGTGTGATTGAATAAGAGTTAAAGCTGTAGTGAGGTTATTAGTTTCACAGAGCGCGGCTATTTCTTGGAGAAATGAGGGGCGGTTGGTTTGATCAGGTAGAGAGTCGGTTTGGTTAGAGAGAGAAAGAGATGAATTTGAGTAGAGGGAGTTAAAGTTTTTGTGTGGTTTAAGGTTGGTTCTGTACAAGGCAGACTGGTGGTGGTGGTGGTGGTGGTGGTTGCGGGATGGCAGTGACGGTGCTATTATAACTGTATTAGTGAGTTGTTGCAACCAATTCATGGTAGTCCCGAAGTAGTTTACCGGAGGAACAACTGATGTTTGTTTTTATCTTTCTTTTGTTTTCGTTACTTTTCTTCCCGTCTTGAGGTTTTAAGTATCATTGGAGGTTAGATTCAAGTTATGTTTTACATCTCTTTGAAATTTTGTTTTAAGTTAATTCTTCACTTTTTATTTAAAAAAAATCATAACTATATTTAATTAAAAATAACTCTTAACTTAAATAAGAAATTTTTTATTAAATTGAATTAAAATCTTACAAGTTAAATTTTCGTAACTTTTAACCTATAAATCTTAACTTATATTATCTTCTCTTAACTAATTTTTTAATAATTTATTTATAAAAAAATAATTGTTGAATGATAATTCAAAATCAAAAATTATTTTTCATAATTTATATCATAGTTAACGAATGATTCCATATTTATTTTGAATTAGTATTTTTTTTATTAATTTAAATAAAAAATAGCAAATTATAAGTATATTTGATCAGAAAATATAGATTAGAAATTTTTTTAAAAAATAATATACACTAAAATTCTTAAATAAAATTTAATAAATTTAAAAGTACAATTTTAATACAAGTTATCATTTAAATTATTGAATATAAAATTTTAATATTATTTGCTTTTTATGAAATGAACATCATACATTGATATATTATATAAGTTGTTATAATGTGGATTGAACAAAAACAATTAAAGTATAAAAAATGTTATGGTTATAGAGAAATTTTTTTTGGCATATCATTAAACTCACTTCAATAAATTAATTTTAAAATTTCTTGATTTAATTTTATGTTTAGTTTGGACTTCAAATTTAATCATGTGAGAATTTTTTTAATATGACCTAAACAACTTGGTAAGTCCAAAAATAATCTAAATAACTAGAAAATTTTGATTTGAATTTTTTAAAAATAAAGGTGATATTTTTTTAAAAAAATATTAAAAATAAAATATATTTAATTAATATAGGCTCCGTAGTTTAATCCATTAAATTCATAGCCTTGGTTATTGACTCAATTAGGTTTAAGAAGTTCATTTTTTAGCTATTGTTTATATGATAGAAAATAGATACTCATAAAATTAAGTATCAACTCAATATTAGAACATTAATAGATACTCATAAAATTAAATATCAACTCAATATTAGAACATTTGTTTGAGACTGCAATAACCTTATAAAAAACAAAGTAAAAAAAATTATGAAACTTAATTCTCAATTAATTCCAATTAACCCATCAAATCTATAAATTGGGTCATGAACTTCAATGAATTTAATAATTTTGTTATTTCTGAAACTATAAAAAATAGACACTTGCAAAATTGCATATTAACCAAATGTGAAAAACTATCATAAAGCAAATCTAGATAAATTATAATGATTAATTCAAAATCAATTAAATTTTGGAGGATGAGATTGAGAAAAAAATTAAAGAAAAAATCAAGAAAAAAATTTCTCTGAGAATCCTATAGTTTTTTTTTTCACTTTATAACCAATTTTTCAAATATTACACTTTGCAATCTAAAATTTGATGATGCCTTTTTTAACCCTATCTTTTTTCTTTTTGAGGTCCTATCTCTTTCCTTCTAAGTACACCTTGGAGACCTCATTACTTAGATAATGTGCTTTTTAGCCCTATCTCTTCTTTTTTTTTAGTGTGCCTTTAAGCACTCATCACTTAAATAGTGTATTTTTCAAGCCCCATCTCTATTTCTATTTCTTTTGAGTGTATCTTTAGACCCTTATTTCTTATATTGTATGCTTTATAGCACCATCCCTATATCTTATTTAGTGCATTTTAAACCCTCACTTCTAAAGGATTGATAATATCTTGATCTGGTAAGTCCATTATCTCTCATTCTTTTTTTTTTTATATATACAAGCTTACTATTTTTTTATGAGACTTTCTGCCAAAAACATTATAAAAAGGGCAACTATCATGACTTTTTTAGGTCATTTCCTCTAAATTAACCCTTTTTCCTAGTAAAAATCAAGAACAAAAGTAATAAGACTAGTGACATAGAAAAATCAAGCTGAGAGTGTTTCAAATATATATAAAAGAATCAAGTTGAAGTTTTGAATAAAATTGAGTACCCAAGACTAAAGACACAATACAGACTCAAAGTCAAATTAAATGATTATTAGACAAATTTGCAGAAAAATTAAGTTCAGGGATGCAACTAGATTTTTAATAAGCCAAATTGATTTAATCATGGGCCAAATTAAAATATTTAATTAGGTATAAGTACTTAATAATACTTATAATGGGTCATATTAATTTTATTAGGAATTTAATTGGTAAAAAATTTCAGTTTGAGAGCCTAATTTGGATTTAATTGGGAAGATTAAGATTTTAAAGGACCAAACTTAATAGTCAATTAATTCAAATCAAAGGTAAAATTGCAAGAAAATTAAACTTTTGAGTCAATAAAAGGTTAAATTAAAGAAATTCATAGCCAAGAACCTTTTAGAAAAAGATGCTAAACTTTGAGGATTTAATTCATTTGAAAACAGGGGTGAAATTGAAGAAAATTAAAAGTTTAATAGTTAATTGAGGGTCAATTTGCATAAATCCAAAATCAATTACCAAAATGAAAAGGCGTTGAAATTCATTTGAAGTTTGGCAAGGGTAAAATTGTATAAAATTAAAAGTTTGAGAACAATTAAGGATGTAATTAAAAGAAATCAAAAGTCAAAGAACTAAATTGAACTTTAATCAAATACTTAATTAAAACCCAAAGAAGTCAAAACAATGTCATTTTTAAATGAAATAGCATGTTTTGACCAAAACAATGCAATTTTGAGTAAAAAGAAAGAAGAAAAAAAGATGACTTGCTCTTTAGTCACTATTTATCATCCCTAACCTTTTTACCTAAAGAGGCTATGAGTGACTAATTCTTTACCTAAGCTATATGCCATTAAATGTAATTAGGGCAGCTTGTTTTAGTATACAAATAAGGGAAATAAAAGGAATCTTCAGTCAACTATAATTACTTAATGTGGAGGAGTGGTGAATTATATAGGGCACTCGGTGGAACGATAATGCAAAGCTGAAATTCAATTGGTAAGGAGGAATCATCCACCACTACAAAACCCAAGAAGAAAAGGGTAAATAACGAAGAAAATTTGCAAGAGGAGTTAGATAGGTTAAGGATTGAACTGAGCAACTACAGGAGTCAACATAAATTCTTAGAAAACCAGTTGTTACAAGAAGAAAAGATAAAGACCTTCCTAAACCTATAGTCAAAAAAGAAGGATGAGCACATAGCTAAATTGATATAAGATTTAATGTATGAAAAGAAATTCCCATATGAGGAAATTATGCATGAAATCTATGAACACTTGGAAGAAAGAGTTGCCAAATATGACAACCTTATAAATAAGCATGTGATGCTAGAAAAAAAAAAGTTGGTGACTTTAAAAAGGACCTCTGAAAGTAGAAGATATGCTGATAAGGAGTTAATAGTTGGTTTGAAATTAAAAAAAAAAAGATAGCAACAGAATAAAGCTAGAGTAAAAAAAAAGAAAAAAAAAAGAATAGATTGGCCAATCTTACTATTAAAGAAGAAAAAAGCTTAAAAGCTCAATACAAGGTCCAAGTTGATGATGAAAGAAAAGTAAGAAATGAAGTTGTGTTAGATATGAGGGAATACTTGGGTAAAGTAACTGCCTTGAGAGGCCGAGTCTTTACAATTTAGTTTAAATTGGAATTCAGAGAAAAAGAGGTGAAGAAGATGAAAGAACAATTTAAAGAGTGGTAGGACCACATTAGTAGCTTCGATATACAACTAAATACAAAGATAGCTAAACTCGATATTAAGAAGGAAGAACTTTAGAAGGCCAGAAACTAGATCTAGTAACTAGATAAGACAATTCAAATATTGGATAGGAATAACAAATCATTAGCTGTAAGCAACAGAACATTGCTTCAAGATAACTTTGTTGCACTATAAGATTGAACAAACCAATAGGCTGATTGATATGGTGGCCCATAAGGCAAATGAGTTACGAGTGAAAGCTTTCATGATTGGCAACAATTTTCATATATATAAAGAGTATTTGAATGAAGTTTCATCTTTTATTAAGAAAGTATCCAATAGAGGAGTGGTATTTGAGTAGAAAGACTCATTATATGAACTATTTTCTTTTGATGAATGAAAAGGGCTCAAACCTATCTTTTATGTACTTTGTAATTTGCATAAGATTCAATCGATTTAAAGACTTAGGAAAAAACCTTTTCAAATTTATTAGACTATGATTTATACCCATACTTAATAAGAAAGTCATAGATTAGCTCTTCAAATAGGTTAATTCATACCCAATATGCATAAACATATGTTTGAAACCATACATATATATACATTTACTTTTAAATGACATACATATGTGCTAAGATTAAAATATAAGTCCTCAAAAAGCTCCAATTCATAAAGTCTACAAAACACGACCCAAACTGACAAATGACACGACGAAAAGATTGTTGTCTTCTCCCAAGTGCAGGAGTGTCGAAGTAATAAATAACCCGGCAAGACCGGGGTCGAACCACAAGGAGGTTAATTGTACAAATTATAAAAAAAAATTATAAAACAACAATAACAACAACAACAATAGTAATAATAATAATAATAATAA
>NW_011502371.1:18722-21407 GCF_000495115.2 Populus euphratica
TAATAATAATAATAATAATAATAATAAAGAAAAAGAAGGAGAAGAAGAAGAAGAAGATGAGAACTTTGAGATGGAATATTAATGTAACGATTAAACAATGATAATAACAAATGTCAAGGTTAGAGGTTCCACTAATGGTATATCAAACAAGTATAGTATAAACTCTTATTATTGAATTGGAAACCACACACAAAGGAGGTTCCAATCAGATTATATATTGTTAACATGATTACATTAGTCATCTTATTCAATTAATGCTAATACTTGTAAATCTCGTCAAGCATTCATGATTATAACTTATGTTAACAATAAATCAAGTTCCTTTCATAGCTCAGGTGTCGGTTATACCATACATTATGGGCTATGAAAGTGCCAAGCATTTGTTGTACCAAGTGTTATACAACATAAATCAAGATTAGTTATTTAACAAGCAAAGTATTAAAGAGTGAACAAGATAACAAATATAAAACATGTTAGTATCAAACATTAAAGTCCATATTAAGTTTACATTATACTTATTCTTACACCATTAGTGTAACCTTTTCACCTTGACATAATTAACTTAGCTAGACATAATGAAAGAAAGCAAAATAGATAAACAAAATAAGAACATAAAAGTTAACTAAGTAAAGGAAAGGAAATGAAAGGCATAAACTTAATATTAATGAAAACAAAGCATAAAAAATACAAAGAGAGAAAGGAAGAGCATGATCTTGATCTGAACACCAAGATGCCTAAATGCATGGCAAATGCCTCCTTTTATAGGCCAAAAATGGGAACTATTGATTTGATGACTAATTGATAAGTGGGTGGCCAACTTTTGACTTGGTGACAATCTTTATCTTCTCTTGTCTGCCCAAAACGTCATTGATAACGTCAAAACTGGAGCCAGTTGCAAACATGAAAGTTGTAGGCAATTGTCTCAGCTTTCTTGTGTAAAAACTTCAGCTCATTTGGACTTCTAGAACTCCAGATATGGCCAAAATACCGAACAGTGCTCGGGCTGGAAGACAGATTCGGGCTTCTTTGTTGTTGCTACAATTTGGACTTGATAATGGCCTTTTTAGATCTTGGGCTCCATATGAAAGTTGTAGGCCTATGTCTTACCTTTCCATCCATATAAATTGGACCTAAATCTGAGATATATAGCTCCAGATATGACCCATTTACCGAACAGTGTTCCGGTTTGGATTGCACCGACATCTCTTTTCTAAGTTTGGCCATCTCTTTATCCTTGCAATTTAAGTTCTTCAAGTCATCAATCAATCCTTTCATTTATGTGATAGGCCTGCATTAAAAATAGATATTTACCACAAATTAAAGGTATCTTATATTATTTGATATATTATTATAAAACATGCTTTGGTTAAGGTGTTATTGATACTTCAAGTGCAAAATGATGATATAAAACCATGATAAAAATGCACTTTTAAGTACTAATCAACAAACATGAAAAATGAAGAGCACGTTCACCATAATACTCATTTCTAAGAATTCTTTGAAGGCTAGCATGACTTTTATCGATAGCTTACTCAGGCAAGCATTTTGAAATGCCTTTGGTGAAGATATTTTAAATATACTTGTCACTTTTGTTCAAACTCAAGTGACAACCTCACTTAAAGAAAGGGTGGGAGAACAAAGTTGGGATTCGTAACATAATATAGCATTTGTGTAATCGATGGCACCATCATCGACATCAGCCCCTATAGCTATAGATGTATTTGCCAATTAATCTTATAAGATCAGATCATTTAATGATATTGATCAAAATAACAAGGCAACGCTAGAAGCTAGAATTTGAGCTAATGAAGGAGTAGAGTTGTATGACCTAATACAAGCCATGGAAATGTGTCTAGTCCTAAAAATAGTTGTACCAAAGAAGTTACGTGTTCCCGAGTTTATCAAATACACTGGAATTCAATGCTTTATCATCCATCTCAAATCCTATTGCAACAAAATGACAAAAGTAGTACATAATGGAAAACTACTAATGCATTTTTTTAAAGGCAGTTTGAGTGGGGAAACACTAAACTAGTATATGGGACTAGATAACATAAAGATTATAAGATGAAAAGATCTAATAAATACTTTCATTAAGTAACATAAGTACAATATAGATATTGCTCCTGATGAGATCAGCTTGTCCAATCTAGAGAAAAGGGATAAAGAAAGCATAAAAAAGTATGCTAAAAAATAGAGAGATCTGGATGCGTAAGTACACCCCCTCACTTTTGGATAAATATATGGTTACATTATTCACAAATACACTCAAGGCACAATACTACGAATACATGATGGGTAACAGTAGCCAAATGTATAGAGTAAGGAAAATGGAGTTCTACACTGACTATAAAAAAGGCTTCAGAGGGAAGAAGAAGAAGGTTGATCATACTGAAAGTGGCTACAAAAGCAAGAAGAGTAAATTCCAAAACTATAACACTCCATCCTCTTCATTCCAAATTACCAACATCAACTTTAACTCTCTATTTCCTATAAAAAAACTTAAGCCTCAAAATAACCAAACCAAAAACCAAACAGAAACTTCTCCAAAGAAAAATTACCACAAAGTCTAAAAATAATTACCTTTATTACTGCTACCTTTAATCAAGATGTACCAAAAGCTACTAAGTATTGGACACATAGCTCTAGTAACATTTATGCCTTTTTAGCCACTTTACCGCAGCT
>NW_011502376.1:0-4931 GCF_000495115.2 Populus euphratica
GAAGCTGTAGATCTCGAATTTAGGTCTACTTTAATGGATGGAAAGGGAAGACATAGGCCTACAATTTCCTATAACTTTCATATTATGGTTCCAATTCTAATGTTATCAATGATGTTTTGGGTAGACAAGAGAAGATAAGGATTATCACCAAGTCAAGAGTTGGCCACCCACTCATCAATTAGTCATCAAATCAATAGTTCTTAATTTTGGCCTATCAAAGGAGGCATTTGTCATGCATTTAGGCATCTTGGTCTCCAGATCAAGATCATGCTCTTGCTTTCTCTTTTTGTATTTTTGTAATGCTTAAGTTTTATTTTGATTAATATCTTATTTATTCCATTCAATTCCTTTCCTTTACTTATTTAACTTTTATCTTATTTATGTTCTTATTTTATTTATTTATTTTTCTTTCTTTCATTATGTTTAGTTAAGTTTATTATATCAAGGTGAAAAGGTTATGCTAATGGTGTAAGAATAAATATAGTGTAAACTTAACATGAACTTTAATGTATGTTTGATACTAACATGTTTTATATTTGTTATCTTGTTCACTCTTTAATACTTTGCTTGTTAAATGACTAATCTTGATTTATATTGTATAACACTTGGTACATAATCTAGATTTATGTTGTATAACACTTGGTATAACAAATGCTTGACACTTTTATAGCCCATACTGTATGGTATAACTGACACTTGAGCTATGAAAGGAACTTGATTTGTTATTAGCATAAGTTATAATCATGAATGCCTAACAAGATTTACAACTATTAGTATTAATCGAATAAGATAACTAATGTAATCTTGTTAACAATTTATAATTTGATTAGAACCTCCTTTGTGTGTGGTTTCTAATTGAATAATAAGAGTTTATACTATACTTATTTGACATACCATTAGTGGATCCTCTAATCTTGACATTTGTTGTTATCATTGTTTAATCCTTATGTTAATCTTCCATTTCAAAGTTATTATCAACTTCTTCTTTTTTTTCTTCTATTACTATTACTATATTACTATTACTACTACTATTACTATTACTATTACTATTAATATTATTATTATTATTATTATTATTAGTTTTCTTATTACTATTAATATTAGTATTACTATTATTATTATTGTTGTTGTTGTTGTTGTTGTTGTTGTTGTTGTTCTTTATAATTTGTACTATTAACCTCCTTGTGGTTCGACCCTGGTCTTGCTAGGTTATTTATTACTTTGACACTCTTGCACTTGGGAGAAAACATCAATCTTTTGGCCATGTGAAGTTTTTGGTGTCATTTTTAGGGAGGTATGTTCTTGTATAAAATATAGTATTTTTTTTTTATTTTTTTTTCACTTTTCTTCTTTATAACTTTGTTTCTTTTCTTTTGTTTCCTTTTCTTTTGTTTTCGTTTTCCTTTTATTCTATTCCTACACGTGCATGAGAGTGTGGCCACGTACATACGTGGTAGACTTTGTAGGGTATCCTCATCATTTTCAGAAAATATGACCAAAGAAGATAATCAATCACTTCATAATGAGAATAATGAGAATGACCATGTTAGAACACTTAGAGATCACACGAATCTCACAAGAACAAGTGCACCATCATGCATAGTCTTTCCTCTTGATACATCTCATTTTAATTTTAAGCCAAACATTATTCAACTTTTACCTTCTTTTCATGGCTTAGATTTGGAAAATTCATGCTTGCATTTAAGAGAATTTGAGGAGGTCGCTAGCACATTTAATGACTTAAATTATAGCATGAACACCATCACATTAAATCTTTTTCCTTTTTCATTAAAAGATAAAGCTAAAACATGGCTATAAAATTTAAGACCTAGATCCATTCATGCTTGGAATGAAATGCAACAATAATTTTTAAAGAAGTTTTTTCCCTCTCATAGAACAAACTCTTTCAAAAGACAAATCACTACTTTCACTCAAAAACCAGGAGAAATATTTTATCAATGTTGGGATAGACATCGAGACTTGCTTAATACTTTCCCTCATCAAGGTTTTGAAACATGGAGATTGGTTTCACGTTTTTATAAAGGGTTAATGCCTAGAGATAGGCAAATGGTTGAATACATATGCAATGGAACTTTTGAAGATAAAGACCCTAAAGGCCCAATCTAGTAGAGGTATGTACAACTTTAGGGAAGATCATGACCTCCAAGCCAAGTTTGCATCTTTAACTAGAAAAGTCGAGGCACTAGAATTGAAAAAATATGCTCAATTAAAATCTATTGAAAACATTGTGTGTCAAATATGTGAAACAAATGAACACTCAACCAATGATTATCCAACCTTGCCTTCTTTTAAGGAATGTCTACTTATGAAGTAACTAAGCTTGATAATTATGGCGGAACTAGAGAACACTTAAATATCTAGTTCTTAGGGCTACCATTGAACTAAATCATTAATGCAGATATTGTAATTGTTTGTTGGTTAGGGTTAGTTATACGACGGATCCGTTAATTAACCAATGTTAAGAAAAGATAAAAATTCAGAATATAAATTGTAGTTTCGTTTCAAGGATTGGTTGTAATTTTCATTGGTGGATGTGTGTTTATGACCAAGGTTTGTTTTCTTGATAAATTTTGATTTCAATTGATTTTGTTTGCTAGTTTAATTTTTTTCATAGTTTAGATCATCACAAGTCAAAACCCCCCAATTGCATGATGTATAACATAAAAATCTGAACTAAATCTTGTGGGATCGACCCCTTGCTTGTTCTATACTATCTTGTGTGTTGTGTTTTAATCTAGGATAATTAATTTATGTGATCATGACATCACAACAAATTTTAGCGTTGTTGCCAGGGAAGTAATTTTAGTTGATTCTTATGCTTGTACTGTTATTTTTAGTTGCTATGATTGTTATTTATATTTTTATTTAAAAAAGAGAAACATATTTTTTCTTGTGGTGGTACTATTCACTTGCAGTAGCGGTACTGTTCAAAACAGAATTGTTTGTGGAATTAGGTTTGCACCTTTTGTTTCCTGAAAGGAAACGACATTCTAAACAAGACTAATGAGATCCATTAGCCCCACCCTATCGAGGCCAAATTCCACTATTTTCTAAGGTTTTTAGGTAGTTTTAGTTTTCTAACGTAGGATTTTCATATAATTTGCATTATTATTTTTTTATCTCTTATATGGTTGCTTTCTTTTGAGTTTTCTTAGTGATTGATGCCTGTGACCCGTTTTACTAATCAAATTCAAGTACAGGTTGATCTTGAAATAGAAAGCACTTTATGCAGGTTAAGAAAGGAATTTGCCTCAACACCATGACGGTTGCACGACAACAAACACTTAAGTAACTTGCTGCTCCTAACATGGAAAATCAACCATTGTGCATAAACATTGATAATAATGTAAACTTTGAGCTCAAATCTACTTTTATACATTTGTTACCAACATTCAATGGTCTTGTACGAGAAGATCCTCATACTCATCTCAAGGAGTTCCATATGGTTTGTATTGGCATGAAACCGAATGGAGTTGATGAAGAACAAGTTAAGTTGAAAGCTTTCCTCTTTTTTTTTTTAAGAGGGCAACAAAGGCATGACTTTTCTCTATTCTCCCATGATCTATTGAAACTTGGAATGCCATGAAGAAGATTTTCCTTGAGAAGTATTTCCCAGCATCTCGAATTGCCAATATAAGGAAAGAAATATATGGGATTCGGCAATCTTATGGAGAGACTCTCTTCGAGTATTGTTTATTCTATCACATGTTATGACCAAATTGATAAGTGTGTGCAACAAGTTTATGATTTTGATTGCGAAGATGGATTAAGCATAGCTTTGAGCTATGGCTATGATTTCACCAATATAGAAGAGATGGAGAGGCATGTTTGTGTTCCCCAAAACATGCACAAATCAGCATTGGCTTTGCAAGCTTTGCAAACCGTTCCCCATGATAAGGTCTTTGTTGATTTAATACTTTCACATAAAAAGCTTTTGACATCTATTTTACAAGATCCCGAGCTAGAATTGAAACCTTTGCCTGATAATTTGAAGTATGTATTCATTGACGACAATGATACACTTCCTATTATAATCACAAAAGGTTTGACAAGAACACAAGAAGAAAAACTTGTGAAGTTGTTGTGTGATCACAAGACAGCCATTGGATGGACTTTAGCCGACATCAAAGGCATTAGTCCCTCAATGTGTATGCATCACATACTATTGGAGGACAATGCGAAACCAATAAGGAAAATGTAAAGGAGGTTGAACCCACCTATGATGGAGGTAGTGAAAGCTAAAATTTTGAAACTATTAGTTGCAGGTATCATTTACCCCATCATGGAGAAATGGGTGGCGCCAATCGATGTGGTGCCTAAGAAGACCGAAATCATGTTGGTGAAAAACAAAAATGATGAACTCATCCATACTCGCATCTCAAGTGGATGGAGAATGTGTGTTAATTAAAGAAAGCTAAATCTTGCTACATGTAAAGATCATTTTCCTTTACCATTCATGGACCAAATGCTTGAACGCCTAGCAGGTAAGTCTTTTTATTGCTTTCTTGATGGATATAGTGATACAAGCAAATTGTTATTAATCCTGAAGATCAAGAAAAGACTACATTTATATGTCCATTTGGTACATATGCATATAGGAGAATGCCTTTTGGTCTATTTAATGCACCCAGAACTTTTCAAAGATGCATGATGAGTATTTTTCTACTATGTTGAAAGAATAATTGAGGTTTTCATCGATGATTTCATGATATATGGTGATTCTTTTGATAAGTGTCTGATTAGTACTTAAAAGTGCATTTTTATCATGGTTTTATATCATCGTTTTGCACTTGAAGTATCAATAACACCTTAACTAAAGCATGTTTTATAATAATATATATAATAATATAAGATGCCTTTAATTTATGGTAAATGTTCATTTTAAATGCAGGCCTATCACATAAATGAAA
>NW_011502376.1:5641-5802 GCF_000495115.2 Populus euphratica
TCTTTTCATGGTTTGGAATTGGAAAATCCATACTTGCATTTAAGGGAATTTGAGGAGGTCGCTAGCACATTTAATGACTTAAATTATAGCATGAACACCATCATATTAAATCTTTTTCCTTTTTCATTAAAAGATAAAGCTAAAACATGGCTGACAAATTT
>NW_011502376.1:6100-9359 GCF_000495115.2 Populus euphratica
GCCCAATCTAGTAGAGGTATGTACAACTTTAGGGAAGATCATGACCTCCAAGCCAAGTTTGCATCTTTAACTAGAAAAGTCGAGGCACTAGAATTGAAAAAATATGCTCAATTAAAATCTATTGAAAACATTGTGTGTCAAATATGTGAAACAAATGAACACTCAACCAATGATTATCCAACCTTGCCTTCTTTTAAGGAATGTCTCCATGAACAAGCTCATGCTTTAAATGGTATGCAAAGGCCCAATCATAATCCATACTCGCAAATATATAACCCTGGTTGGAGAAATCACCTAAATTTCAGTTGGAAGAGTGAGAACAACAATGCACAAACTTCACAACCACCATTTCAAGCACACCACAATTTCCAAAATTCTCATGGATATGCAACTCCTTATGCTCCACCTCCTAGAAGAAATCTTGAGGAAACATTGCATGCATTCATTGAAAAGCAAGAGACAATCAATACTCAACTTGCTCAAAACATGACAGATTTTAAAGATACTCTTGCTAAATTAACATCTGCTCTCAGTTTCCAAGAGAAAGGTAAGTTTCCATCTCAAACACAACAAAATCCCAAAGGGCAATACAATGCAAATGCAAGTAGTTCCGGAAGCCAACACATGGATCAAGTCAAATCAGTCACTACTCTGCGCAGTGGTAAGGTTATTGAAAAACCCTCTCTTGAACCTTATGAGAAAGATGATGAATCAATCTCTGAGGGTAAGGAAGGGGTTGAATCTGAAAATTGCAAAGAAAAGACTGATCCTCTGCCAGCACTTCCATTTCCTCAAGCCATGACCAAACAAAGGAAAGTCAATCACAATTCTGAAATTTATGGTTGAAGTTAGATTTTTATGCTAGATGATATGCAACTTAAGAGGGTTTTAGACATTATCTAGGCTAAAGCAAAAGAAATTAGAAAACTATCAAGAGAAATTAAGTAAAATTAAAAAATTATCAAGAGAATAAATCTTGGTCGCGAGCACACATTCACCTACAGAAATCAGAACTGATCATGGAAACGAAACACCAATTTATATTCTAAATATTCATCTCTTCTTAACATTAATTAGTTAACGGATCCCCTGTATAACTAACCTTAACCATCAAACAACCATAGTGTCTGCACAAGTAATTTAATTCAATGGCAGCTTTAAGAACTAGATAAGTTGATTAATTAAGAAAACATAACTGTCCGTAGTCTATGTTTGATTTGATTGAATGTTCTCCCTCAGATTAATAAAATGGAACTGCCACGATTATTAAACTCAGTTGCTTCACAAGTTCATAAACCATAACTCCGGTTTTAATATCAAACTTAATAATAGATTGTCTATAATAATAACTTAGAGTCCGTTCTAACAATTAAAATAAACAATCATAGAAAAAATAAGCATAGGAGAACAAACATATTCATCATATAAACTACAAAGAAAAGGTAAAATAAATCTCACAGTGCTTGAAATCTGAAGGTTTTCATGTCCTTGCAACCAAGAAAAAGTGTTTAGCCTTACAAGTTTATTGAACAACTAATCAAAAAGAAGGAAGAATGCATACTTTTTAGTTTCTTAAAGGAGGGGGGTGTTTTTCTCCTCTTGGGTGGCTACCACCCTTCTCTTCTCTCATTCTTTTTATATCCTATGAAACCCTAATCTCTATTTTACAAAATAGTCCTTTTTTTAAGTAGACAATTTACATTTAAGTACTTCAATAACTATCTTCCTAAAAAAGGAGAAATAGCCTTGCATGAAATCTTCAAGATTTGACTTAGAGGAGCTAAATTGGTAAAATGAAAACTTGGATATCAGTTTAGATGCTTTGGAATGTAATTTGGACTCGTTTCTTCACAAAACCTATTTGCTGGTAGAATTTAGTTGTCATCTTTAAAATATCATATCTCCCTCATATGACATCTTTTTTTGATGAAAATTTGAACGTTTATACACTTATGATTCAGGAATCCAACAAAATTGAGTTTCCATCAATTGGAGTTTTGTAGCTCTATATATTCAAGTCAGAATGGACAAAGGTTAACACTAGCAGATTGCGAGATTTGACTTTGAAAACTACGATTTCCATGCTCTACTTTATTTTATTTTCTTGCCTTAAATGTTCCAGAAAGGCATGGATGTTAGCTTTTTAATGCCACTAAAATCACTTCATTTAAACTTCTAGAGCTCACGTTTTACACAAAACATCGACTAAAAGTCAAATCTGCCAATTACGTTAAATTTACTCCCTTTTGCATCTTTCATCCAAAAGTGCCTTCAAAACATACAATAAAGAATATCAAGACATTTTATATATAAAACGTAGGCAAAACAATACTTAAATATGGATGAAACTATCAAATAAATATCGTTGCATCAAATACCCTAATACTTAGCTCTTTCTCATCCTTGAGAAAGGATAGGTAAAATCAAATTAAAGTTAAATTAAATCAAATCACTATGACTGATCTCCTAATCTCCAATCAATGTCTAAGAATATATGAATTATAAATAAGAATACAATCAAGAAGGATAAATAGTATAAATTTTCATGAATTCATTTACATGCAAACTTTGAAATCCAATTAATTTGTCGGGATTTAAATGAAATCCATGTCATGCCAAAGTGATAGGTCATCTCATTGATATACAGTCCAACACTTATGTGTTTAGGGTTTATGTGTTTGAATCTCTCAAATTCAATCAATGAATATATTCTACCATAAGTTTGCTCTTCAATCTCATCTCCATTACTAACATATTACAAACAATGCATGAATCGAAATGTCTTATTTTCTGGTTGTAATGGGGCTAAGGTTAAGGTGAGGTAAAAGATAGTAAAAGAAAAGGTTCAAACCAAATAAAGTAGAGCATTCTAAAAAATGATATTTCAAACAAGATATTCTATCAAAGCACATAAATTTTTCATCTTTAATCACCAATATTTAACTTCTTTTGATTTCAAGTTTTTTCAACATGAAATCTTAAGAACATAAAGGAACATTTTTTTCTTTTTTTCTCTTTTTTTCCTTTTCTTTTCCTTTTTCTTTTTCACAAGTTTGCCCGTCTTTTCATCAAGCACCACTTCTTTTTTTCTTTTTACATAATTTATGATCGGCTTGTTTTAACTCGCAAGTGCACGAATGTGCGATGTAGCTATTAACTCGGTAAGATCGAGGTCATATCCACAGAGAGCTAGATTTGGAAAATAAGCTAGGTAACAAAAAAAAACTTAAGAGAAATTAAATTAACAATAACTTGGTTG
>NW_011502376.1:10368-10512 GCF_000495115.2 Populus euphratica
TTCATCATGAATTAAAGTTCTCTCCAATGGATCCTTGATCCACACTCTCTCAAAGTGTTATTGACAAACTATTTAGATCAAATGTACCTCTCTAATGTCCTCATATTCCCCAATTTGTTTGGAGACATTAAAATATGTTTATCG
>NW_011502376.1:11942-21344 GCF_000495115.2 Populus euphratica
AGTGCATGTTCTATCAATAAAAGTATTACATACCTCTTCAAAGTCCTTAATGTGTATATATGGATTTTCAGAATCCATACCATGATATGTGGGAAGAAGTTGGATCATGCCTGGTTTCAAATTGAAAGCTTGTTGGTTTAGAGGCAAGATAATACACGAACGTGTACTTTGTCTAGCTGGGTGAAGATACTCTCTAAGACTTTAACGATTGCCAAGGAAGCATAAAATATTACCAAGAAAAGTTTGCACAAGTTCAGTTCGAACTGATGGATAGGATAGGGAAGTATAAGGATTTGAACAAGAAATATATAGAGTTAGATAGCCATTCAACAGGGATTACAAAAGAATAAAGTAAAAGGAAAGGTTATAAGGCTGTTGAAGCAAAGTTAGCGGTTATGAAGGATAAGATAAAAGTTATAAGGATAAAACTTGACAAGGAACACGAAAAGGTGAAGTATTTGGACAAGAAGCTAGCAACAATGGAAAAACACAAGGATCAAATTGATGCGAGCAACGCTACTTTGAATAGAACCAATATGTTACTCATAGAAAAGATGACCAAGACAAATGAGTAAATGGATAAAGTTGTTGCGCATACTTGAATTATTAGAATTAATATGCGAAATGTAGGAGGGGACATCATTCGCTATCAATGAACCTAGCTGAAACCAATGCCTTTTTAGGGAAGATTCAGAACTGCGACTTTGCCTTTTTTACTTTATCTTTAAATATAATAAACTTATCAAGCATTAATGAAAAGGGCATTGACCCATCTTCTTATGCAAAATTTGTCTCTTGGTGAATATGATTCAAGCAAATGACTCAAAAAGCAGTACTCCTAACAAAGCAATGTGACAAGAGGACCTATGTTTATAAGATGGTAGCTATTATTCGTTCACAAGAAGGTTGCATCCATACCCAATATACAAAGGCATTCTAATCACAATCATGCATTATATCATGCATTGTCTTATGCATCAATACACGCATTCGCAGACCTAGAAATATAGATCCCCTTTTTAGAATCCACAACACTCGATTAAAGAAAATGATGGAAAATGAAGAAAGGTCACACTCAAAAGCTTAATACCAAACAAGAGCTTGAAGGAATTTGGAATGATGTTGCGCACCTAATTGGTTTGTTTGAGAAAATGTTTTGAAACAACTTTTTTTTCCCTTTAATGAGATCATGCATTTTCAAAAGTTCATCTTAATGTTTTTACACATCACTTTCCGTTTTCAAAGTGGATCTTCCAAAACAAACACCTATACTTTACACTAAGAATGAATAGCCAAACTTTAAATCATACATAGTAGCTGTAGAAGAGGAAGAATGAGATGAAAATATGACAACATGAACAAGCTTGGAAACCCTCTAAACAGGAACTTGAAACCATAGATGTGGGCAATGAAAAAATAATAGAAAAAATTAAAGATAGATATTATAATCACTCCTAAAGAATGAGAAGAATGGGTTACTTCGAGAGATGTTTTTTTTCCTTGGTCCTATGAGGATATGTCTGGCCTAGATACGAATATTATAGTACAAAGGGTACTGCTGGTAGAAGGATGCAAATCGGTTAAGCAAAAGTTGAGAAGAATCAATCCGGATGTCTTAATCAAAGTAAAGGTAGAAATTGAAAAGTAGTGGAACGCCGGTTTTCTAGAAGTAGTCAAATATTCACAATGGGTGTCCAACATAGTGGTAGTACCCCAAAAGGAAGATAAAATTAGAGTTTGTCTACCACACATAGATATGTTAGTTGACAATTCAGCACGTAGCTCCACATATTCCTTTATGGATGGATTTTTGGGACTACAATAAAATAAAAATGGTGTAAGAGGATAAGAAGAAAACAATATTTGTAACACCATGGGGAACCTTTTGTTACAAGGTCATGCTATTTGAGTTAAAGAATGTTGGGGCCACCTACCAAAGGGCCAAGTAACTTTATTTCACGACATAATGCACGAAGAGATTTAAATATACGTGGATGATATGATTTCTAAATCTATAGAGGGAGAGAATCATGTCCAAATATTGAAGGAATTGTTTGAAAGACCAAGAAAGTACAAGTTGAGGCTTAACCATGCAAGGTGTTCATTTGGGGTGAAATTAGGGAAATTGTTGGGATTTATGATAGAAGTGGACCTTGGTTAAGTAAAAGCTATTCAATCTATGACAACTCCCAAGACTGAGAAGGACGCAAGAAAGTTATTATGAGGTTGAATTATATTGCTTGGTTTATATCCCAATTAACCATGACTTGTGACCTAATTTTTGTTTGTTAAGGAAGAAGAATCTCGGAGTTTGGAATAAGAATGTGAAGAAGCTTTCGAGAAAATCAAGTAGTACCTACTGAATCCACCCCTATCTAGCAAGCTGAATTGCAAAATGGCAAGTTCTACTAGCTAAGTAAGATATAGTATATATGACAAGGAAAGCTATGAAAGGGAGTGTTATTGCCGATCACCTGGTCGACCATGCCATGGAAGATTATGAGTCATTAAACTTTGACTTTCCTAATAAAGATGTGCTTTTAGTTGAGGAAAGAGAAATTAGGTTGTTGGACTATGTATATTGATGGTGTTGTAAACATATATGGTAACAGATCTGATGCAATGATAATCTCTCCAAATAAAAACAATATTCGGTTTTAGTTAAGTCATAGTTTGGGTGCACTAACAACACAACTGAGTATGAAGCTTGCATTCTCGGGTTTAGAGGCTGTATTGGAGCTAAAAATAAAAAAAAAATAGATGTGTATGGAGACTCAATGTTGATCATTTACGAAGTAAAAGTAGAATGACAAACCAAGAAAGAGAAGTTAAGGCCTCGCTAGGAATACTTGTCTAAAGTAGTCGAAGAATTTGAGGAAATAGAGTTAACCCATTTAGGAAGGGAAGGAAACCATTGTTGTTGATGCTTTAGCCACGTTTAGCTTCTATGGCTAGAATGGACTTTGGGCACAAGTTACAAGCGATACACATTGATATTAGAAGTAACCCAACTCATTGTTGCTTAGTTGAAATAGAAATAGATGGAAACCCTTAGTACTATGATATCAAGAATTTCATCCAAAACTAGACATATCGCATGGGGGCATCTAAAATCAACAAGAACAATTTAAAGAGGTTGACAATGGATTTCTATCTTGATAGGGAAACTTTGTATAAGATATCATTTGACAGATCTTTGTTGAGATGTTTGGATGACGTAGAGGCAAAAGGTGATGAGGAAATTTATGGAAAGAGACTTGATATGTCAATATAGTCCATTAGAAAAGATTATAATTAAGAATGCCCATAAACTTCAATAGCAAGATGATAATAGAACTCTGCGCTAAATGAAAAATTAAGCATTCATATTCCTCACCATATAGGCCAAAGATGAATGGTGCAGTAGAAACTGTCAAAAAGATTTATTTAGAAGATGGTAGTCATTTATAAGGATTGGCATAAGATGTTATTTGCTCTTCATGTGTACCGCACCACAAACCAAACCTAAACAAGATTCATCCCATATGCTTTGGTATATGGAATGGAGGCGGTGATGCCTTTAGAAGTGGAAACCCCCTCATTAAGAGTATTGGTAGACTCTAAGTTTAGAAGAGGTGGAATGGGTAAAAGTTAGATATGAATAGTTGAATCTGGTCGGTAAAAAGAGGATAGTTGAAATCTGTCAACATCAAGGATGGCGAAATCATATGATAAGAAGGTTCGACCTCGAGGATTCCACAAATGAGATTTTGTACTAAAGAAAATATAATTTTTACTAGGAGAAAAACGCTAAACAATGAGGGCTGTTACGTGGTAAGGGAAGTGTTCTTTGAAGGAGATTTATTGTTATCTAGAATGGGTGGAGGAGATCTAGTTAGACCTGTGAATGCTAACTCTATAAGAAATAATATACTTCCTGATCAATAAAATAAAGTTCGGTTATGAATTCTCTCTATAAGAACTAAGCTTTCATAAAGCATATGATCTCACAGCATTCAAAATCTTTTACTTAAAAGAACTGTTTTTACACATGACTCTATCAATTCCTAAAATGGAGGGATACAAACCAAATTTAAACCTAATAGATATTGCACACCACACTGGGGACAAAACGTGCACATAGGGGTCTATAGGAAACTCAAGCCCAAAGAGGTATCATCATAAAATGTTGCTTAAAGCAAAATATGATGATTGCATTGAAAGTTTTAGTTTTCATGAACAAAACCAATTTTTTTTGTGTTTTCCTCTTAAAAATAATTGTCAAAAAAATAGAAAAGGCAATTAAAATATCGGTAAAAGTATAATACAAAGCAATGTTTAATGGAGCAAGAAAGGGCCTTATAAGGAACTAGAGATCTCTGCACTAAGCATAAAAAGGATAGGAAATATCGCACATGGAGCATATTCCAGTTTAAGAGGATAGGTCGGGCAAGAAATGGAAACAGGAGCTCGAAGAAGTCTACAATGGAAAAGGGGACCTATGTTTCCAAAAATAGGTAACAAAAAAAACATGTATGTTATTTTGTCATAACATTAACTTGGCAGGAAAAAGTGTGATGAAAGACAAAATAGTTTCCAAGTTTTTGGGAACTATTGAGGTACAAAATCTTAGGTCAATGAAACTATAGAAAATGATAGGAATTATCAATTAGCACTACTTAATTCCTTAAGGAAAGTCACACGATATTGAGACCATTTTTTCAGAAAAGCATGGAGTTTTCTAAAGAAATTTTAAGGTGGGTAGGTCACCCCATATTGAGACCATTCCTTAGAAAAACATGAAGTTTTCTAAGAATTTTAAGAGGGGTCGGTCACCTGATATTGACACTGTTTCTTAAGAAAAGCGTGAAGTTTTCTAAGAATTTTAAGAGGGGTTGGTCACCCGGTATTGAGACCATTTTTAGAAAAGCTTGGAGTTTTCTAAAAAAAATATTTTAAGATGGGAGGTCACCTGATATTGACACTGTTTCTTAAGAAAAGCGTGAAGTTTTCTAAGAATTTTAAGAGGGGTCGGTCACCCGGTATTGAGACCATTTTTTAGAAAAGCTTGGAGTTTTCTAAAAAAAATATTTTAAGATGGGAGGTCACTCGATATTGAGACCATTTTTTAGAAAAGCGTGGAGTTTTCTAAAAAAATATTTTAAGATGGGAGGTCACCCGATATTGAGACTATTTCTTAGAAAAGCGTGGAGTTTTCTAAGAATTTTAAGATGGGCAGATCACCCGATATTGAGACTATTTCTTAGAAAAGTATAGAGTTTTCTAAGAATTTTAGGAGGGGCCGGTCACCTGAATTTGACACTGTTTTTGAGAAAAGCGTGGAGTTTTTTAAGAATTTTAAGATAGGTAGGTCACCTGATACTAAAACCATTTCTTAGAAAAGCGTGGAGTTTTTTAAGAATTTTAAGATGGGCCGATCACCTAAATTTGACACCGTTTCTGAGAAAAACATGGAGTTTTCTAAGAATTTTAAGATGGGCCGATCACCTAATTTTGACACCGTTTCTGAGAAAAACATGGAGTTTTCTAAGAATTTTAAAATGGACTGGTCACCTGATATTAAGACCATTTCTTAGAAAAGCCTGGAGTTTTCTAAGAATTTTAAGAGGTGTCGGTCTCCTGATATTGAAACCGTTTCTTAAAAAAGCATGGAGTTTTCTAAAAAATTTATGAGGGGTCGGTCACCTGATATTGGAACTATTTCTTAAAAAAGCATGGAGTTTTCTAAGAATTTTAAGATGGGCCGATCACCCGTTTTTTAAACCATTTTTTAAGAAAGCGTTGAGTTTTTTCTAAGAATTTTAATGTGGGCAGGTCACTCGATGATAGGTCCATATTCTTAGAAAAGCATGGAGTGTTTTCTAGAAATTTTTTAAGATAGGTAGGTCACCTGATAGGGAGACTATTGTTCGGGAAAAGCATTAAGTTTTTAGCATGATCAGACAATTTATCTTTACAGCACTTGACAAGTTTTGCTTTGTAAGCATTGTAAAGATGGGGCATCTATTGTTACTCAATTTTGAACCCCACGAGTTAGAGATGGTGTATACCTCTTTTGAACCAAGTGTAAGAGTTTAGCTCATGTTCACCAAAAGACTGACAAAAGCAGAGAGAAATATTTTTTTTGAAACCTTGTTTGAGCTATTTTCTGTTCTTTTTATCCTACCCCTTTGTACCAAAATCATCAGGTTTGCTTAGGTTGATCAGGAGTTTTCATAATGCTAAATTCATTCCTTCTTTATCTAGTCTTTAAGGTTGGATATATCTCTCAGAATTTGCACTAAAAAAATAGTTCTACTACTGTCGTATTTTTTTATTCCAACTTAGGCTATGATACTAATTTGGTTTTGTGTGATATCTGACCATCCTAGCAATATGCTGTCACTTATGACATGTTCAAAAATTAACCTACACCTTTATTAGGTCCTAGGAATTATTGTTCTTAATGTAGATTCTCAGTTAGATTTTGATGCTCAGTATTGTCAGATAAAAAACCTTTATGACCAACAAGATTACTGCCAGAATCTGTTCTCTAAAATGATTTTATCTCACTTTGACTCCTCATCAAAGTTATATTCCTTGATGCATAGATAAATCTAGGATTTCGAATCCCTTAATTTCGATATCAGAAGCTCAAGATATTCTCGTTTGAATATCTAACGTGGAGGTAGAGAATTCTACTACGAGAAGGATCCTGACCCAAATTTTGCACTAAAAAACTCTATTTCTGTCATAAATTTTATTGATTTGTTCTTAGATCATACTCCTAGTCATATCAAGATTCTCGACATTAGTCAGTTTTTGAGTTAGATTAGGAGACCCTTTTGACCGGCTAAATTACTGTTAGATTCTGTTCTTTAAAATGATTTTATCTCACTTCGACTCCTTCATCAAAGTTATAGTCCTAGACGTGTAGATAAATTTAGACTTTTGAATCGCTTGATTTTAATATCAGAAGCTTAAAATATTCTTGTTTAAATATCTCATGTGAAAGTAGGGATTCCTGCCATGAGAAGGATTTTGCTCGAGTTTGCAGGGACACAATAACAAGATGCTGAAAGTTTGAAGACCAATTACAGGCCAATTTGAAGCCCTTTTTTAGACAAGAAACAAATAGAAAAGGTGCTAAAATAAGAAAGCTGATTGAAGATAAAATTAGTTGGAAGAAATTAGAGAACCACATTTTTTTTCTGCAATAGCTATCCTGGGAGTAGCTGGCCTCATGTTCCCAGCTATGAAAGGAAAAAATCACTGGAAATCATCAGAATGCTGGTTTCCTATCTTTGCTCACTCGAGATTACACACTAGAGTTAATATAAGATTTTGTTTCCTAAGTGGAGCTGCATATAGGCTATATGTAAGCCTCCTCTACTGACCTAAAAGAAAAGAGGGGAGAGAGGGGAGAAAAATTGACTAGGGGGAACTAAAGAAAAACCATCTAGTCTGCAGCCACCTCCTTCTTAGAAAAGAAAATAGAGAAGAAACCCTGTTTTTAGGATTTTAAACCATCGGTTTCTTCTCCCTATAGCCGGACTCGTCATCTCCAACCATCCTATCCTCCCTCAACAGCTCTGTTTGTTACTCGAACCAACAACCCATGTACACCCACACCATCTTCCTGAAACCATGACCACCATCTCCCCCGTAAGCACCAGCCCTCACTCTTTTTTCTTACTGTGAGCATGCCAGCCATAACAACTGTAACCATCTCTTCTCAATAGAGACCAGATGGCCACGCGTGAGAGGAAGGATGAAGAGAAAATACAGAGGGAGAAACAAGGGAAGCATGGGAAAGAAAACCAGAGAAACAAATGAACAAAGAAGAGCACAATAAGGACGAGCAAAAGCCGAAGCAACAGCCGACAGGAAAATAGAGAAAGAGCAAGAAAACACAGAGGGAATAATGTCCAGTACACTAGCACATCACACCTTCATCGGCATTTCCCTCATCATCTCCATAGAGAACATCAGTAGAAGGAAAGAAAAGGAACAAAGGTCATTAACCGGCGTGGCCATTGTTTTCATTGTCCCCAAAAGCAGTGACCACCGACTATGCGCAAGAAACTGCAGTACCGTTGTCTTCATCCATCTCAGTTACCAGAGAGGGAGAGAAAGAAAACATAGAAAACAGGACAGAAAAAAGGAGAGAACAAGGGGAAAGAAGATACAGAAGATGAACCCACGAACGAAAGCAGTGGAAGGCAAAAAGGCTTGATCGGTAGCAGACCAGGTAAGCTGTCTGTTATTCCTAGCTTCTGATTTCTGCATGCATCCTTAATGCATTTGTTACTATTCAAGTGAAATTTAATTCACTTGAATAGTGATCAGCCAAGGCATGCGTGAGAGGAAACTCACGCATGCCTTTATGCCTGGCCGGGTCACTCATTTGGGCTAGTGACCCGACTACGTCTGTTCCTTGCAGCCCAGCCATGTAGGCTGAGTTGGACTTAGTCCCCCTAAAAAAACAAGTTATATCATTGGTTTTTCTCATGTATTTAGTTTATGGTTTGTATTTTTTTATATTGTGAAAATACAAATGTGGTATTAAAATACCTGATTTTTCCATGAAATGTTGCAAATATATATATATTTGTTTGAAAAACAAAAAAAAAATGTTTTGTTATGTGTTGCATACGGCTAATACCCTAACATATTCTGAATTTCCTTTTTTTATATATAAAAAAAAAAATTGAAGTTTCAAAAAAGTGTTTTCGCATGGATTTTTAAAACACAACAAAAAATTGTTTTCTTGCATTTCTGGATTTTACAACATGTTTGTAAAACTCCAAAGGGTATTGGCCAATATTCCAAAAAATATAAAAATCTTATTTTGGGGAGAATTCATCTATTATTCACCGTTAATGTTTGGATAAAGAAATCCCAAAGGGATGAATATCAAAAATATTCGTGGGAATAATTTGTTATTATTCACTGTTAATATTTGGATAAAGAAACCCTTAGTAGTAATATCCAAAATAATTTTATAGGAATAATATGTCATCACACAGCCTTGAAAGAAGCCTTGATTATAATCAAGGACATTTTAATTTTTGACTCCATGGTTTACGAGCCGGGAAAGTTTGAAATACTAAGGCGTTTGAAATACTAAGGCAAAAAGAGGCTTTTAAAGCGCTCTAAATTTCCTTAGATTTCTAAATTTTTATCCCTCCTCCTTGTGATTTACGAGTCGTGAACACTTGAAATACCAAGGGAAAAATGTGCTTTTAAAGTACATTGAATCTCCTTGGATTTATATCTTAATAAATTTAGTCTAAATCAAACACACATTTCAAGAGATCTGCATTGGTTCCCCTTGAAACTTTATAGACATATCTAAAGGTATGATCTATATTGGCCAAGTATTATTGCTTTTAGACTTTTAACCCAAATCATTCATATAGC
>NW_011502355.1:0-18379 GCF_000495115.2 Populus euphratica
GATAATAATAAAATAAAATAAAATAAAACAGAGGTGATATTTGTCTGCAACGATGAGGCCCCAGGCTACTCCTAAAAAATTCGATGTCAACTCAATAAAAATAATTATTTGTATGTGCTTGAATTCAAATCTTCTTACCCTTTATCCGAAACAAATATGTGTGTACCGGTAGAATTTCACATGCTAGGAAACCATCTTCGATGGATTGCTTGCCCGAAATCAGAATAAAATTGAATTTACCATTGTGATATTATTAATTTATCACTAAAACAGAGGTTTTTTTTAATTTAAGTTTTTTTATTTTTTAATATTGGATTTATTAGATTTTTTATTTTAATTTTTTTATGTACCATGAGTTTAAAAAATTAATTTAGGTTAACTCATATTTTTTTAATAATTTTTTTTCAATATCATAATTCAATATTGAGTCTATTAGAAATTAAACTTCATAATTTATTTTATTTTTTTCATATAAAGTTATGTTATAAGTTTAGTAAGTTAATTTAGGTTGATTCATTAATTTTTTTTATTTACTATTTTTTTATTTTTTATTTTATTATTTAACATTGAGTTGATTAAGGATTTGATTTTATAATTTATTTTGATATTTTTTTATATGTGTTTATGATGGTTTTATGACTTAAATTGCCGATTTGGTAGATTAACCCGAATTTATCCAATATATTCTTCTTAATATTTTTTTAAAAATGTTTTTTTTTTTGAAATCCAACCATGTTTAATAAATCTTTCAAATTATCTATGAACCTCCTAAATCAATCATGTCAAATTAAATTAACTCTCATATAGTTTAAGTTTTTTTTATACAAGAAAAAATATTAGTAATACCTAATTATTTTTTATGTTAAAAAAATTGATTTTTAGTACAACATGAATATATTAAAAAAAAAACTTTAAAAAGGATTGGTGTTTTGATGTAGATTATGAGATAATTGACTGTGAATTTATATAGTGTAACTACTATTATGTCCTTCTCTATACAAATTTTTAATTTTTTGCCTTACTAGCATAGTAAAATGATATTTTATAGGGAATTAAAAGTTATTTGTAAATTGATTGGAAATAATTTAATAGTTAATTTTTTTTTCATGTTTGAATTGCGTAGATGCCCTTACTAAAACAAAAGGTCTAAAAAGGGGTTTCGTGTAATTTCTATTTTTCACAAAAAGTATAGTTACTTTATTGTTTTTAGAGTCAAGAAAATTAATAGACGAGTCAAAGAATATTTTAATATTTTTTTATAGTTTTTTATACTCTATTTGAATTTGGAAGCAAATTAATATTTTTTATAAATAAAAAGAAAAAGAAAAAAAATTATTTGTCAGTACAATGCATGCACTAGTGGGTGGACGTTGTATATGCTTTTTAGACCATATATGCAACATCGTACAACAACTAGAATTTTCCAATCGTTATCTCTTTCAAAATGTCCAATGAAGGCGAAACTATTGGGGCAGTGCATTGCTTAAATCATGACGGTTCAATGGCGGTTGAGTTTTTTCTCCTATTGTTTTCTCTCTCATCTTCTCGAAATTCATGTCAGGTCAACTAAAAATCAAGATTGTCCTTCCATTTATTTTATCTTTCAACCATGCTCATCTTTCTCTTGATAGATATTTATTTATTTCAGATTCTTTTTTAATTTTATTTTTTTTATTTAATTTTGTTTAGTTTTTATATCAAATATTATACTCATTTTTTTGATTATTTTTTTAATTTGTTTTTTCTTTCAATTTTTTCCCTCAACATTTTTTTTAGATTTAATTCTCATTTTTTTATTTACCTTTTCTTAATTTATATTTTATTTTAATTTTATTATCTAACATTTTATTTCATTTACTTTTTTATCCAATTTTGGTAGTCATTCTTTTAATTTCTTTTTTTTTTTTTTGATTGATTCTCTTTTTTTTTCTTTCATTATTTTTTATACGGGATTTAATTCTCGTTGTTTTAATTACTATTTTTTTATGATTAAAAGTTTTGTTCAAGTTTTGTTTTTTTTTGTAATGTCATTTCGGTCTTATGACCAAGGTTGTTGGTTTTAAATATTAGTCCAATTTAACTTTGATGTTTCTTTTTTATTTTATCCTTTGACATTAAACTATTGAGTCTTGAACTTTTTATTTTTTTTATATTTTTTCTTTCTATATAATTATCTAGGGTCACAAGTTTGTTAGGTTAATCCTGGATGACTCAGGGTTTTTTTTATTTATTTAATTTTAATTTTTTTTCTAGGTTATTTAAAAAAAATATTTTCTTATCTTAATCTCATGTTCCGGATGGTGTGTTAATAAAATATACCCGGGTTAACTTGTATTTTTTTCTCATATATTTTTTTAAATTGATGTTTTTCAATGTTAGTATTGAAAATTAGTTTTATTAGGCTTTAAACCTTCTATTTTTTTGTTTCTCATTTTAGACTATCCAAATTACAAATTAATCACCATCTAAATATATTTTTTATACTTGAATTTTTTTTTGACATATCCCATATTACAGTGCGCGGAAAAAAAATGGAGTCTAACAAAAAGATAATGAATAACCAACCCTGAAAAAACCTATATACAGAATGTATATATATAACCACCCAACCAAGCCATCCATAGATTGACCACTACTCAAGCGACTTGGGGATGAAGCCTTGAATTCGTTTCCTTGCCAATTGACACCTGACATGGGTTGTCTTTCCCTTATCCCTTCCGTTTCTTTTACAAGGAAAGCCACCCAAGATACGCAGAGCACAACTCATAGCTAGGTTTATAAAGAATGACACATCCTCTTACACGTGTCTCCTTTTATGCTTTCTGTCTCTCCGTCTCTTTAAATTGAGAAATATGGAAAATCAAGAAAACAACAAAATCCCATCAACAGAAGAATAAACAATGCAATGCCAAAACGATAATAACTATGAAATTCCATCTCCAAAACATCATCACCAAAGGGAAGAAGGCAATGACCATGAAGAAGAAGAGGATTTCCTTGGTCAGTTTCAGTGCCCTGTTTGCCTGTAAGTCTTTAATTGCCACCTTTTTTTGTGTAGAATTCAATTTATTTAAAGTTGATTGAGCCATGCTTTTCCATGTTGACATTAACCCTTTTGTAATGCTTAGAGCTTCCTTCTGTTGCCGTTTAATTAGTTTTGGTAAAAGTGTTTTGTTTTCTGTTAAATAGTAAAGGAGAAAAAAGGAACGAAGTTATAATTTACTGTAATGTGCCAAAAAGAAACCAACTTTTCAATGTTTAATAGAACAATAGCTTGACCCAATTTGCTAGACAATAAGGAAAAAAAAGGGTCATATTGCAACATTTTTCATGTTTGTTTTGATTTTGTGTTTCACCTTTGTGCTTCAATAGTTCGTTAATTGTATTGGATTTCTAATGTATGCTTAAAAGATGCATAGTTAAGATTTTATGGAGCTTTACCGTTTAAAATTTATGATAAGGGACAAAGTACGATGGAGTTCCTTTGTTTTTAATTTGGATTTAGCTTCTGTAATTTCTATGGTAACAAGTTAGTTGTATGGTGTCTCGCTATACATGGCCTTGAACCTTGGTAATTATGCAAAGTTAGCAATGTAAATGTAGAATTCGATGGAATTAACGCTTATGATTGTTTATAGAATTACTCACTTGTGCATCTTAAATGATCCGAAAACAAATTCAGCAGTAACATGACTGGCATTGAATTTGTGTCTGCTTGTCCTGATTCGTCATTTAAAGAAACTGGGCTGTCAAGATCATTTTTTGAAATTTAATCAACATTGTGTGAGTTACACTGCACTGATGATGCCGTGACTGACAATATACATTCAAGTATTTCATTTTTGGAACATGAAATCAGATTAAAATGGAGTGATTTCCGGAAGCTTTTGGGCATAATGTACATGTCCAGCTTCCTCTAATGATAAGAGCGATCATTTGTAGAAACTTCGTGTGTATAAAATTAGCAAGTTTACTCGGAAAAAAATATAGAATTATGAGTCCTTTATGCATTTTTTATACTAATCAATGCTTGTTTATAATATTGATAATATTTTGGCATTTGTGGTTGAAAAAGCAAATGAACAGTTAATCTGAAGTTCTAGAGTCATGCAGACTATCCATACCTGGATCTTTTGGGCACCATGTATTGTTTCCTATGTTTGAATGTAGAAACAGAAGGCTTATGTTAATGACCAAAATTACAGCTTTGCAGACTTGACCCCTGATAGTTGTTAATTAAGCAATATCTCAATCAATTTTTCTCTAGTGTATGACATGTTTAAAGGGAGTTTCCTTTATTTTACAGGGACCTACTTTACAAGCCAGTTGTTTTAGGTAAGGAGGCAAAACTTTCAATTTTTTATACTGGGTGCTTGTAATCTTATATTTACAAATCCTTCCTTTTTCTCCTTTTTTTTGGTAGCATGTGGCCACATTTCATGCTTCTGGTGTGTATTTCGTTGCATGAATGGCTTTCGCAAGTCACACTGTCCAATTTGTCGGCACCCATTTAATCACTTCCCACGTGTGTGTCAATTGCTGGATTTCTTACTTATGAAGATTTGCCCTATAGCCTATAAGACAAGGGAAGGAGAAGTGGAAGGTAAATATCTTTGATATCCTTTTTTTTTCTTTTTGCTGCATGGATTTATAATTTGATTTACTAGCTTGGCTGTTTTTGATCTAGAGCTATTTACAACTAGCTGATCAAGAATGTGAGCAAGCACTAAAAATGCAGCCATTTGTTTCTAGAGGAGAGCCACCATTACAGCACTTTTTTTTTTCTTTTTGCTGCATGGATTTCTAATTTTGATTTACTAGCTTGGCTGTTTTTGATCTAGAGCTATTTACAACTAGCTGATCAAGAATGTGAGCAAGCACTAAAAATGCAGCCATTTGTTTCTAGAGGAGAGCCACCATTACAGCAAACATCTTTTTGCTATGACACTAATTCTTGTACTTGCTGTGCAATTCTGAGCCAAACTTGGCTGAGAAAGAGCTGCAGAGAGTGAAACCAAATTGTTTGTTTTGGCTGGACATGTGGATTGATTCTGCATGTGTTATTGAAGGGAAAAAACTAATGATTATGTTTAAGAATAGTAGATGCAGTTGTTTTCATTATTTGCAAAAACTCTATAAATGGTCTTGTCATTGTTGTAAAGTTTTTTGGTAAATTGTATGTTTGAACCAATTGTATGTTTGAACCATTACCTGCTCCCCTCCCCAAACTGGTCTGCTTTCTCTCTGTCTCCCACTTTGATGCAGTGTAGATATAGAATTTACCATTTCTTTTTTCAATATGAGACATCTCTTCATTTTGCTAAAGAAAGAGAAAACAGAATGAAAAGTTTCTTCTTTTGCTGTGTCATTTCTTTGTTTCAGTGCTCCAATGGCAAGTGAATTTAGTTATAATTTTCCTATATGTGCAAAGTGGTGTTGCCTGGTAGTGCGTAGTTGCATTTGTTCTTGCTTCTTAGTGGTTGAAAGGAATAGAAACAGACACTTTGGAATGTCAGTTACACTTGTAGAACTTAAAGTATTAAATCTGTGAAGACAATTTGCAGTGATAATTTAAATTTTGATGGGAACAGATTTTTGAGGGTTGCATCTCCTTGCCCCTTTGCAATTGCTCCTTGGACATTCCCTTTCATTTTATTAGGAACCTTGGACATTTCATTGATCACTCTCGTGTGCATCCCTTAATAGCTCCACCACTATGTTGAACCTCTTAGTGGTTTGACTTATATTAATATTATGAATGTTAATGTCATTTGAAACAGATTGATGCAATATTTTCTTATTTGGCTGTGCAGAAGAAGCAAAGAAATTTGGCCTTTTCTCACCATAGTTTGGTCATGATTCATCTGGATCACTTCCTGGTGAAGAGCTAGATGTCCCAAGCAATTCTCTACGTCTACCCACCCATCCAAAAACCAAATTGGGTTCGGTAGTTGTTTTTCTTTAGGGAATGTTCCAGAGGCAAATCACAACCATAACATCTACCGCAACACCAACCACACCCTAATAATATCTGAAGGCACTGCGAATGCAGCCATCAAAAGTTGCAACTTGATTAGGACAGGGCTTGAACATGGAATTCAAAAGGCCTCTGTTGCTGACTTGCTGTGTGCTGAATGCAAGAAACTACTGTTTCGACCAGTGGTTCTTAATTGTGGCCATGGTAATCTCTAATAAACTGCATTTACCCAGCTAAAACAGAAGAAAGAGAAACATTATTGTCAAGTACTTAATCTAATATCTTCTCTGTGCAGTGTATTGTGAATCTTGTATCACCAACCCCATGCAAGGAATTCCTAGGTGTCAGTTTTGTCAAAGTTCGCATCCAAATGGGTTCCCGGGTGTTTGTTTCGTTCTAGAGAATTTTTTGGAGGAGCACTTTTCTGAAATTTATGCAGGGAGACGAGAAGGTTTGCCCCAACTTTAACTTGTCAGTATCAAAACCTTGAACTTGTATCTTGTCATTTGCTCTTGTTAGTGTCTGGGCTTCATTCCCAAATGAATTATTAAAGTAACTTTACCGAAATATAAATTTTTCTATTAAGCTACATCACTCTTGTGTGAGGTAAAACTTAAGCAAATCAACCTCTTAATAGAGACCGAAGAAGGAAAAAATTCCTGAAAGTTTTCATTTGATAGTGATGATAGGCTCACTAGATAAAATGAGAAATATGGAAAAAGAAATTAAGAGCAAATGGGGTTGTCTGTTCAAATTGTCTCAGCCTTTCTTCTTCTCAGTTTTCTCCTAGATTGGTATTGCTTTGGCATTCTGACAAAGAACTTCGTTCTGTTTCTTTCTTTGATTTGTCACTTATTTTCCTCTCACATTTGGACACATGATGTGTGCGTTCACAGTAGACAGAAATCTTAAGAGAAAAATAGTTTATCGCATCTATACTTCTGTACAACAGTACATGTCAGTCAATTAGGAAAGATAAGGAGTAATTGAAGCCAATTGACTTCACAACAAGTCTAACCCTACCATTTTCAGATTTTTCCCACATTGTCAATGGGCTTCTATCCAATCCATATAATTTTCAAATAATTCATGCACACATGCAGATTTTGTTTTGGGTCCTCACGCATTGTGTGCCGGACAACTTGTTTGCGTGAGCATGTGTTGGTTGGTGTTCCTTCTTGAATTTGTTCACTTTCTTATAAGTTGTCATGTTGCAATTTTCATATTTATGTGTTCTTTTTGCGCTGAATGTATCTTGACTTCAGGTTCAACACAAGCTCAACAACTAGCTCCACGGTCATCACCAGTACCTTCTAAGGTTTATTCACCATGGATATTTGGCAATGGACCAAAGGTTCACATTGGAGTTGGGTGTGATTCTTGTGGGGTAATGTTAATTTTTAAAAATGATTCTTGTGGGGTAATGTTAATTTTTAATTCCCTTTGTCTATCGTGTTTGATGATTGCAAAAGTAGTTTATATATGTATGAACAAGATTCAATCTCAGATGCATGATTTCCTTTAGAAGGCTTGACACTTCTGTTGAATGCGTTCTCATAATTGGGATGACATCTTCTTACTTGTTACTGTATCTATCCTTGGAACATCCCTTACTTTCCCTTTCTGTGCCTATTATTGTGCTTATTCTCATCAATTACTCAACAACAATGAATTCCCTTTTTGAAAATCTCTTGCTAGACATGTTATTCTTATTAGAGTAATGTGGATTTTTTACTTAGGCTGCGATGTGAATGTTACTGTCATCCTAAAATGTGGTTATGTTGCTTTATTCAAGAAAAGTCGGTAAATATTTATCGAAAGTACATCAAGTACACTTGGGTAGTTCAGTTATTTTTACAACACAGCTAATGCAAACTAGTCTAGCATGTCATTTTTGTTATGGTAGAAAAACGAATTCAAAAGCTTTGAACTTTCATGACAGATGTTGCAGATAATTGGGGAAAGGTACAAATGCAAAGACTGTTGGGAGGAAATAGGGTTTGATGTGTGTGAAGCATGCCACAACAATCCCTCCTACATCCCAGGCCGATTTAATCAGCAGCATGAACCAGAGCACCATTTTGAGATTGTGCAGCCACAGGGCAATGTTGAACATGTACACATGCAGGATCTTGATCAGTCTGATTTTCCAGAAGATGAAGATGATGATGAACATGATTTTCTTGCTCCAGTCCTGTTAGATGATGTTTTACCGGATGTAGAAGATGGCTCTAATGGTATGGTAGATGTTTCTGCTTTGGTTTTGTCAAATGATGCTGCACCAGATCAAGAAGATGGTCCTGATGTCTCCTAGGTCAGCTTTGACTGGAGAAAAATCGACAAGGTACCACCGCCAACGCTAGTTTGCTAGGTGAGAATGATGTGATGATAGAAGAAGCGTGATAAAGGAAAACGATAGTTAAAAGAGATATGATTAATTATGTGATAAAACAAGTTGATTAATTTCTGTACATGTCTCGTAAATAAATGAATCCATGCAAAGGCAATTATCTGATCACAATCTGTAAACCCCAGATCATATTTATTGGACTTTTTTTTTATGTAGTGAATGGATTGGCTCCGCATATCATCATCCAGAGTTTAAATCCCAGGGGAATCCCAGAGAAATACATTTATCGTAAACGCTCTGTGCATACACATGAAAACCTCACAGAGGGATTTAGCCTTGGTATAAAAATGCATGTTCCCAATTAGAAACCTACGGTAACTCACAGGTGACTACATGTCTTCATCTCACTGAAGAGCGTCTCTAGGGTACTTAGCAAGAGTCATTTGATGATTTACATCAAGGGTTTTTTTTTTTGTTTACTTGCATAATTTATTATAAATATTTACAAATATTATCATTCTACATACAACAGATGTGATCATTACAATTTATTCTTTCATTTTTTTTGTGCCTTTTTTATATCACAATCTAACAATAAATGAAATACAATAAACATATTTAAATAATATTTAAGGGATACGCACTGATCTTTTGGGATGATATTTCAAAATAGCAATTTCCTAATTTTTTTTTAAAAAAGCAGCACTGGTCACTTTTTTATTGAAAAATAGCATACTTAATCAAATATATATATAATATTTTTAGTTGAAAAGCTAAAGATATTGAACTTATGTAATTTCAAAACAAGAAATACATAAAAAAACATGTTTTTTATGTACTCGTTGTTTTTATTTTTCTAGTCTTGAAATAGTAATCAATGCTATCTAATAATAGATGCATATAAAACCCCAACTCATGACCTAAATAATAATGAAATCCACGTCCATCAACTTTGGACATCCATCAACTTTGGGTGTAGTTAGGTGTTAACTTATGAATCGAGTTTTTATAGCTAATTTATTATTTATTAGATATAAATTTAAATATTTATATCTTATCTATCATGTCTCAATATTCATTCAAATATTTAATATATGAGTTCTATTTCTTATTTAACATAAAATAAAAAAGATAGATACAAAAAATGGTAGTGTGTGTATATATAATTATAAATGATATACATATTATGTCAATATTAGAAAATGGAATTAGATTGTATTAAAAAACATAAATATCTTACACAAACACACCCACACGCGCACGCGCTCACACACACATGTTTTGATCAAATTTAACAATATATATACTTGATATATTATTTATCAAATAAAATAAAAATTAAATAATCAAATATTTAAATAAGTTCGTTCAAGTTTACATTCATCAAATTAAAATTAAATTATCATACTTTTTGGGAGTGTGGTTGTCGTTGTTTTTTAAAGTGATTTTCATTTTAAAATATATTAAAATAATTTTTTTTTTAAAAAAATATTTTTGATACCAAAAATAATACAAAAATACTAAAAAAAATATTAATTTAAAGCAAATAAAAAATAAAATAAAATTTAAATTATTTTTAAAACGCTTTTAAAATATAAAAACAAAAAGGTTACATTCCATGAAATAATTGTATTTCCTCTCCACCTATCTCTCGATATGCTCGATGCTTCCCTAAATGTAGGGGAAATCATTACTTTTTCTTATTAATTAATTTAGTATTTATAAGTTTTTTTTTTAAATAAAGTCTAAGCTAGATGAAAATAAGTTACAGAATATTTTTTTTATGGGCTAAGCCTAGTGGATTATAAAGTTTGGACTAATACAAAAAAGAATACCAAAAAAAAAAGATCTAATCTTGTAAAAAAATTTGCAAGTGAAGTTAGGCAATTTCAATTATATATCCTCAAATTATGAAGTAATGTAAAGAATGAATAGTTAATAAATGGTTATCTATAATATTCCCTACATAAATATCGAGGATGGAGGAACACAAATCAATTATATTTGCTATGCAATTGAACTAAGTTCTTATAATCTTCAAAATTTATTTATCAATAGACTTATAATCACATTAGCTATAATCAATAAATATTTAATTTGTAGGCAAATAACTTTTAGACTTATATTTTATAGGTGATAATAGGTAAGCTTGCAATTTTTATTATTAATATATATATTCTATCAGGGAATTTTCAGTGTGTGTTTGTAATTAATTAAAAAATCATCTAATAAATCTAAGTTCATTAATCTTGACCTGTTATGTTATTTTTTATATTCAAATTATTTGATTACTACACAAGTTTTAATTTGTTTTCCAAATATTAAAAGAATATAAAAAATTTAAAACATTGTTATGAGTGTGAAATTGCAAGTATGGAGTTGTAAGATCATTATCCATAGTTAAAATCGTTAACATTAAATTTAATATTTAACTTTGAAATTTAAAATTCACTAAATTAAAATAGTTATAAAAGACCTCGGAATAATGTAACTATGCAAAATAAAAAAGATACCAAACATTTCAATCATTTTAAAACAATATATAACAAGAACCTCCAAACCATTTTAAAATACTCATATGATTTTATTATATAAATATTTAAAAAACTATTCTACCACACCCCACAAGATTTCACAAATTTATATAGAACATTATACGATATATTAAAAGGACTTAGTATCTCTTTAACCGTTTATTTATACAAAAATTACTATAAATTAAAGTAAAATAATAATGGAGTTGTCTTTGTCAATCAAACTTGCGAAGCATGAAATGAGGAGGGGTGAAATTGTCTTTTTCATGGAATGCATTTGACATTAAAAAAATAATTGAAGATAAAATTGTTAGTTTAGATTTTATTAGGGCATGACAAGACCATCAAACCTGAGGCACTAGGTCAAGGCAAGACTAGCTATAGACACTGTTAACCCTAGATATTGGAGCAAGATACTTAAAATTCTTGAATTTAACTCAGAGAGAGAAACCTAATATTATTGAATTTAAAAAAATATTTTAAATTTATAATTAAAAGTTGATAGCATTAAACATGCAGTTAAATGCCGGTAACATTAAAAAAAATATATAATTTAAATTTTGAGCAATAAATAAGTAATATGTAAAAAAAATTATTTAAGTTACTTGAATTTCATATAAGAATCAAATTAAAAAAAAATATAGAAGAACATCAATTTAAAATAAATATTATTTAAGCATTTCAAAATAAAAAGGTGGCATGATAGATAAAAAAAATATATAAAAATTTAACTTTTAAAGAAGAAGTGAAATCTCAAGAATTATTTGCAAGTAAAAAGTAATAAATGTTTGTCAACTTCTTATTAGTTATTGCTGTAAGGATCTTAATAACTTAGTTAAGCATCTGCACAAATATTTTATATGTTCATCTACATATCTAGACCCAATATATAAAATAAATATAATATATACCTCAAACACTCGTTTTAAAAGGTAAACTTTTCCCCGAAAAAAGCAACCTAAAGTCATCTAAAGTCTTTAAATTTTTTTGGGCAAGTATTAGTCAAATAGTTTCCTCCACCAGATTCTGCATATATATATATATATATATATATATATATATTACAAAAAAAAAATTCTTAGGAGCTAATAAAAGAATATATGCACGCATCTAATTAAATAACCCAATAAATAACCATTATGTAAGGTAATGAAAAAAAATCAATAATGAATAAAAATAAAATTGAGACAACTAAGCAAAAATTGAAGATCAAGATATCTCACATCGTAACACAGATAATTTACTAGGTCATATTTAATTAATTTCTCTACCAAAATAAATTTATAATAGAAAAACATATAAAATTTGTAACAGAAACCGAAACGGATATAAAATTTATTGAACAATAATTATAAAAAAAATAATGCAAGGTTACACGTATGAAAAATCTTATAAAAAAATCAATATTAAAAAAAATTTACTCTATATAAAATTAAGAAAAAACCACAGATGAATCATACCTATCTAACTATAAATAAAAAATTTATTTGAAAAAAATATACATAAATAATACATTATTTTAAAAAAAATATAAAAAGAACATAAAAAACCAGGTCAGGTGCCTGGTAAGCCAGAAATTTAGGTCTGGTAAGCATGCTTAACTCACGTTAACTTAAGTCTAGCAAATATATCATTTGTAAGACCCAAACTTTTAGTCAAAATTCAAGTTCAAGTCAGTCAAAACTCAACCTAAGTTAACCTGATTATATAAGAAAAAGTTACAAGAGAATTACTTTTTTTCTCTCTTCTAATTCTAGTGGCCATCGAGACCCTGCCCTCATCAAACTAAAAATTTTAGTTTTTGATCTTGAGTTTTTGTAGAGGTAGCAAGTAAGTGTTTCTTTTTCATATTACTTTTGATTATAGTTGGTTTATGGAATGATTAAAGAAGAGATTAGGATTATAAAGATTTGAAGTTTATGTTGTTAAGATTGATTTATGATTGTTACGGGTTTAATGTAAGGTGATTGATTAGTATATTGTTAGAAATAAAGATTTATGAGTTGTTTTGTTTAAATTGATTTTTATGGATTAAGAAATTCATTCCAACCTTATAGGAAAATCTGGACAAGATGGTTTTGAGGTCGAAGATGATGAAATTTTATTTTGGTCATTCATTTATAAAAATTACAGTTTAGTCCTTGCACTTTGTAAGAATTATCATTTGACCCCTAAATGTATTTTTAGACTTTGGAAAGTGTTATTATGAGGTTAAGGATAATTGATTTGGGATATTTTTAGTTTGGTCCCTCAATTTTAGAAATTTATATTTTAGTCCTTGAACTTTATGAAAATTATAGTTTGATTCCTGATTAGTTCTAGACAGAATTGAGGATGGTTTGTGGGTGAAATTTCACTATGGTTATGTATTTATAGTTAGATCCTCTAATTTTGATAAAATTACATTTTGGTTTCTATTTTGTAAAATTATCGTTTTAGTCCTTAAACTTACGAGACTAAACCTGATTTTATTTTATGCATTGGGATCTTTTATTTGTGTTGTTTTGGGTTGTTTTTAAGTATATTTTATATATTATTATAGGTTCTCCTAATGATCCTCAATAAGATTTTCGGGTCTTTCATCTTATATTTTTTTTAGTTTTATATTTTCCAGGTAAGTGAGATAATCTTTAATATGCATATAATATAAATAACTATGTATGTTGCTTATATGATGAGTATGACTACTTAATTTCTTGAATATTTATATATGTTGCTTTATTTTTCGAGTATTTTTTTATTCTTGAATTTACAATAGCATTCTGTTGAACTAAATTCTATTCGATATGACATATATTTTTTTGATAATTATATAAATATATATTATGCATTGATATAAGAGTTGTTAATAACTTCATGCTAATACAGAGTAGTTAGCTTATGTGCACATAATATTCTGAATACCTAGTTAGTGAGAAAGACATCAACCTGTGGCAACTGATCCTCCCACAGTGGTCACCTTCGGGTGTCATCTCGTCATTTTTGGGTGTCATCTGATCTTTAATATATATTTTACTACATTATAGTAATATGCTTATTATGTATATTTATATCAAGATAAATCAACTTGCAAACTATTAATATCTTAAATGTATCTTAAATGTTATTCTCTCACTGAATTGGTTAAACTCACCCCTCATTCTTAATATTATCTCAGGTTCTTAGTTTCTGTTAGCAGGTGAACTTGTTAAGTGTTCCTACTTTTTTAGTTTTGGCCGGTATGTCTTGCTTGTTTTGCAAGGCTTTCCTTTTAGTTTTGATTCGATGTCTTAAACGCTTCACTATTACCTTATTTTAATTAAGTTTGAATTTTGACAATGTAATGAGTATTATGGATTATTGTTTTTTATTTTAATTATTGATAAGAAGTTTTGAACTATTATTTGGTTTTATTATTTTTGAATAATATAGTGTTTTTGAAGATTATGAAATGCCGTGTATTTTTAAATAGCTTATTCTTTTAATATATTTATTCTGAGGCTTAACATAGGTGGGATGTCCTTTTGACACTGCTCTTGTGTTCCTGGTCATGGACCAAGGATTCGAGTTATGACACCAGACTCACGTTACTTTGAACTTGATTTTCCACCAAGTCAACACATTTTTGATGTGGTTGCACCAAATCCAGATGCCTTGAGTCTGAACACTTGCTCAACACATGTTAGTTGACTTGACAACCATGCCACACCCATATTATTTGGGTCTACAATCATGCTAAACCCATATTGATTGGGTTTGACAAGCTTGTCAAACCCATGTTACTTGTCTTTTATAAGAGAAGCATTGCAAATGTAATGCATAATAACAATAATGATATTGACCCATAGGTATGTTTGTTATGGATCTATATTTCAAATACCATGTGAATCACAAAAATAAAGTCATTTCTAATAAAATAAAGTTAAAATCCAAATATATTTTAAGACTATGATGAAGTACTAAATAAAAATGATGCGTGTTGGTATGAGTAATGATCAACACATCTGGACACATCCCGTATTGAAGTTTAGAAAGCCAACGATCCTGTATTTTTCTTCTTGTTGTTAGATTTTGCACAAAAAATAACTAACTGTGAGCAAGACAGAAGAAATTTTTTTCTTGCAACATAAAAGTCAAATAAATAAATAAATAAATAAGGGACTAAATAAAATAACAAGTTGTGTTTAAGCCACATTTAAGAAAGTAAGTGAAACACATATCGAAGGTAATGGGAAATTAATATGTTGAGCTACATTGATTAATTAATAAAACAACATGGTAAATGAGAATGATAACCCTTCAAATTTAAAGAGTCAGAAATATGTGTTTTCTTCATTGACAGAAGTGCACAACTTGGAATTTTTTTTTATGATTGTTGTATTTAAAATAAGAAACAATCGATCAACCACTTGAAAGATGATTAACAAACCTTGAAACCAAGGTTACACACTTTGGACTTGGTTGGCGCCAAGTCCAAACATTTTGGGTCTGGCAAATATGTTAAACTCACGCTACCTGAGTCTGACAAACATATAAAACTCATGTTATGTAGGTCTAGCAAACATGCCTGATCCATGTTACTTGGATTTGACAAATATACCAGACTCATGTTACTATGGTTGTGGCTATCCTATCAAGTCTATGCACTTTGGACTTGATAGTCCCCCAAGTTCAAGGTTTTAGGTCTAGCAAACATGTCAGGTCTATGTCATGTGAACTTGGTTGACTTCCAAGTTCATAAACATTGGCAATTAAAACATTCCTAATAAAAATTAAAGCAATCAAAACCCTGATAGATAAGGCAAGTAACAAATAAAAAGAAGCAAACTAATTTAGTTGCCAAAAAACCAAAACAATTGCCTAATCCTATAATAAAAACCATGCATTCCAATCACAAAAACCAACCTCAAAGTTTTTCAAAAAATCAAAAAAACAAATAAAAACCAAGCAATGTAACACAAAATGAAAATGCACAGGAAACCAACCTAGTCAATACAAATACCAATTACTAACCAACAACAGCAACAACTGTCAGAGCCCAAGCACACCCTAACGCCAAACTACAGAATAGATAAACATCAGAAATAACACTAAATCAAGCAACATAACAAAAAATGGAAATGCACAGGAAACCAACCTGGTCAGTATAAAGACCCTTGACTAACTAAGAATTGTAACAACCATCAGATTTCAATCACACCTCAACACCAAACTGTAAAATAGATAAACATTAGAAATAACATCAGCAATCTTGAAGAAGCTAACCAAAACACAAAGATTCCAACACCCTAAAATCCCAAACCTTAAAGAACGAAACAGGACTAGACAATTGGAAAACACCTCAAGAAATAAAACACTTGTTGTTAGTGAAGGTATATAAACTCTGTTTAAATCTTTAAGAGAGAGAATGAATTATTAAATATTCTATCAACCAGCACATAAAATAAAACAAAACATGACTGCCTCAATCAATTTCAGATATAAAATTCATATGCAATTCCTTGAATCTATTAAAATCCAAAATAAATAATTAAAATAATCAACCTAGCATAGTGGAGAGTACTTATACCTGCCCAAAACAAAAAGAAACAACAAAGAAACCATTGTCATCTCATACGAAATCAACCAAAATGCCATCCAATTGCGTCAAACCAACACTCTCCTAAGAACAACTAGGTACATAGCAGGTAAGACCTGTATCTAAGTATTAGCCCCTCCATTCTAAACAAATTAGGAGAATGATAGCCCACTAAACACTCAGTGGCAACAAATAACCCGGCAACCTAAGCTAAACTGCTAGTTAACCCAGCCTTATAACTACCTCTAAAATCATATATGAACCCATAACACATAATCAATAGACTAAAAACCCCTATCTCTCACCAAAAACCCAACATGTAGCTAACCTAACTCGAAGCCATCCTAAAAATCATAGATGAATTTACAACACACCATGCACACCATGAAAAAATGGCAAAAAGCAAGTTGCCACAACTTATCGCAAGAACTAACTAATTCCTCCCCGATAAACAATGCTCCAATCCATAGTGAAAACATTCATAATCTATAGTATATGACTAAATTCTTTTAGTATTTTTTGTAATGTGATTGAAGTGTATTGACATGTGGTTATATATATATATATATATATCGCAAGAACTAACTAATTCCTCCTCGATAAACATTGCTCCAATCCATAGGGAAAATACTCATAATCTATGGTATATGACTAAGCTTTTTTAGTATTTGTTGTAATGTGATTGAATAGCAATGACATATGATTGATTTTTTTAATATAATAATAATAATAATAAAATTATAAATTTTTTTACCATAACTCACTGCAATTCAATCCCGTGATTGCTACAACACGCCATACACCACATGAAAAAATAACAAAAAGCAAGCCGTCACGCGAGAACTAACTAATTCCTTCCCGATAAACAATGCTCCAATCCACAGTGAAAACACTCATAATCTACAGTATATGACTAAACTCTTTTGGTATTTTTTATAATGTGATTGAAGTGTAGTGACATGTGATTGAATTTCTTATTACATAATAATAAAAAAAATAAAATTCTCACAACAATTCAATCCCTCGACAAACACCCCCCTACACATACACACCCCTTCCACCATCAGAGACTTTCACTTCATGGAAAAGTTGTCATCTTTTCAAACATGTTTACATGTTTTTGCTTTATGATCATTAACATGAGATCTCAAGTTTTACTATTAACAATGGAGTAATATATATGTAAGTGATTAATTTTTTTTAGAGATACGCTAGATTTGTGAGCCTGTACTAAGTCATAGATTGGAATATTTGTTTATCAATTAAGAAAAATATGCTAGAGCAATACAAATATAGTTTTAAAAAGTAAAAATAAAGTGACTCGAGGTATAAACTTGATTAAGCAAAAAAAGTTGGTATAATTTAATTAGATAATATAAAAATATATAATGAAAATAAATGGACCAATTTTAAAAAAAAAACCATGAGAACATATATATAAAAAAAGAACAGTTACAAAAAAAAGAGACAATGAAGCTAAAATTCCAACTAATCAAATGAAAAAGAAAGAAAAAAACTAAGTAAGCATGCTAAATACACAAGCCAGTTTATGAGACGAGATAAGCCAACAAAAAGCAAATAAAAAAGAAAGATAAAATCCAATTCCAAACAAATCCAATGTAGAAAGATAAAATAAAAAAATAAAAAAACTTAGCAAACCAGGCAAGCCAACAAAACTTTAGGACCTAGTTCATGAGAATAAGATAATCCAATAGAAAGAAGAAAAAAAAGTTATGAAACTTAATTCTAAAACAACCTAATATTGAATGATAGAACGTAACAAATATTAAATTAAATATAATGTAAACTCAATATAGACTTTAATGTTTGATACTAACATGTTTTGTATTTGTCATCTTGTTCACTTTTAATACTTTGCTTGTTAAATGATTAATCTAGATTTGTGTTGTATAACACTTGGTATAACAAATACTTGGCATTTTTATAGCTCAACCGTATGG
>NW_011502355.1:18702-21635 GCF_000495115.2 Populus euphratica
TACTACTACTACTACTACTACTACTACTGTTATTATTGTTGTTTATAATTTATACAAGTAACCTCCTTGTGGTTCGATCCCGGTCTTACCGGGTTATTTATTACTTCGACACTTCTACACTTGAAAGAAGACATCAATCTTTTGGTCTTGTCACTCATCAGAGTTTTTTATCCATTTTGATCTTAATTCTTTTGATTCTTATTTTTTTATAGCCTTTTCATTATTATTTTTATTTTTTCCTTAGAAGTTTGATTTAATTTTATTTAGTTTCTAGTTTTGACCCTCATTTTATTTTATTGCTTTTTTTTTTATTCTTTTCTTCATTTATTTTGTTTTTCAATCCCTACTATCTAAAATACACCATCATCTTCGAGCTTCGGCCTTTAGTTGTAGAGCTAAGCTTCCCTTTTTCCCTCTCTTTATATTTTAATTAACTTGTAGCTGTAGCAAGCGTATGTGAATAGTTCATGCATGCTTATGGGGGAAAAACCAATTGGTTACTGGTTTAAACTAGTAACCGGGTCGGGCTGGAGGGATTCGGCCCAACCCGTATGATTAGGCTAGATCTAGGCCAGTAAAAAATTAGAGTGGGGTGGATCTAGGCCTTAGGCCCGACTGACCAAAATTGCTTTTGCTAAGGGTATCTTCGGTAAAAGACACCCTTATGATTTGCCTATGTATTTTATTCCTTCTATATTTTGATATTTGGTCAAATGAACCTCTTTTTTATATTAAAAAATTTCATAAATATTTGGGGATCTTCATGGATTTATTATGGGCCCCTCAAGCTTTATTTTAATTTTTTTTCTTTACATATTGTTTGTTTTTCTGCTGGATGCTCAATCCACGAACCTTTATTGTTAAATGTAAACAAAAAGAAAAAAGCATATAAATTGTTTCTTCTTCATTAAAAATTCAAAATTTTACGATTTATTCACTAGTATCAGAGTCAGGATTATCACACCTTTTGAGTTTCTGCAGTATTTACCAAAGCTAGATTTGAAAATATTTGTAGGTAAATGTTTATTGATGCTAGATTTATGGACATTATAGGAAGAACGAAAAAAAAAATTCTTAGCAATTTTAGACAAAATTAATAACGCAATCTGCCTTAGATACAACGTTTAAGGGTGATAGTATCTTTCCTGTTGACTAGTTATGGTTCCTAATGACAATAATAATAGGTGATGACTACTTGAACAAGATATTTTTCTCTAAAAAACAAGATGTTAGATATCTATTCTTTTCAATGATTTTTTTTTAAATGATCACCATGATGTCCAAGTGTGACAAGTTTAAGAAATGAGAAAAAACAAAGAAAACCCGAACAAACTTCCTCAACGTAGGTTAATCTATAAAATTCATAACATGTAAAATGATAGACCCGAGTCCAATCAAGAAGCTTAATTTCTAATCAATTTAATATTGAAAGATGAAATAAAAAAATTAATTTAAAAATTATCTCAAATAAAATAAATAAAAATTAAAAGAATAAGAACCAAATTTGAAAGATAAGAAAATTAAAGTGGGATGAAATTGAAAAAGAATTTTAATTTTATAAATTATTCTAAATAAAATAAATAATAATTAAAAGAATATGATTAAATATAAAAAAAATAATAAATTGAAAGATAACTATGAAATTTAAAATGATAGACATGAAAATTGATGAGGAGAAAAAAAAAAAAGAGAGAGAGAAAGACTACTGGCGCCAAATTAAAAGATCATTTTAATATGTAAAAAAAAAATAAAAAAGATAGAGGTTTAATAATTGAAGAGCAATTCTATCATTATGGTACACAATAATTTCACGTGGAGTTTTAGTTTTTCTACAAGAAATTATTCGAAAATTAGGAGTGCATATATGATAAGGTGATCGTGAGTTATCTCTAATCCAACGGCCATTGTATTCACGATTCAACTCCTCCTCCTCCGTCTTTTGAAAAACACTCAACTCTTGTTAAATTGTATCTAAATTTTTAATAGAGTGTTATCAAGGATTTATATATTGTGCATTTAATTTACTTGTATTCCCTTGGCTGTTATCACTTGTTCTTGATCGTAGCTGTCCTTTTTTCGATCTAAATTATTTAGTCGGTGCATGTAAATTTCAGAGGCACAATATGACACCATCGCACTGGTGGTGGTTTTTGTTGGGTTTCACGTCATTCGTGATCGTTGTCTTATGCTTTGTTACGGTATCAATAGTTATCTCTCCTTCTTTCTCTTTCTCTTTTTTTTTTTAATAAAAAATATTTAAAAATTAGCAATTCTTCTAACAGAAATATTTTTTTTTAAAGTATATGAAGATTAATTAGATGTAACTTAGTTATACAACTCATTTTAATGATAAATATAAACAATTCATTATTAATTATAAAAAACTTCATTAATTAGTAATGAAAATAAAATTATATATATGTGGTTTATATACAACCTCTAAATAGCCTTATAATTGTAAGGATAATTCTTATAATGATCAACCTTCTTTTTCTTTAGTCCATCTCTATTTTATATTTATTATATTTAAATATATAAAAATTTAAAATTGTAATTAATATTTGTTTTTTATGCTAATTTATTTGATTTTAATTATTTTTCTACTTTTATTTAATATATTTTTAAAATATCATTGTTACTCAATATTAAATCAGATTGTATTAAAAAACATATATATACATAAAAAAATAACAATTAAAAAAATCAAATATTTAAATAATTTCAGGTTTACATTCATTAAATTCAAATTAAATTATCATACCTACATATATAAATGGGGACTACCATGTACTAAGTTCTGAAATAACTGCCTTTCAATTCCTCTCCAAATATCTTTCTTCTCCATCTATCTCTCAATATGTCTCGTGCTTCCCTGGAAACAGAGAAATCATAAATAAAGTCTAAGCTAGATGAAAATAAGTTAGATGAAAACA
>NW_011502369.1:0-3628 GCF_000495115.2 Populus euphratica
TAGTGTAATCATGTTAACAATATATAATCTGATTGGAACCTCCTTTGTGTGTGGTTTCTAATTGAATAATAAGAGTTTATACTATATTTGTTTAACATACCATTAGTGGATCCTCTAACCTTGACATTTGTTATTATCATCGTTTAATCCTTACATTAATATTCCATCTCCAAGTTCTCATCTTCTTCTTCTTCTTCTTCTCTTTCTTTTTCTTTACTACTACTACTACTACTACTACTACTACTACTACTACTACTACTACTACTATTATTATTGTTGTTGTTGTTGTTGTTGTTATTATTGTTATTATTATTACTACTATTATTATTGTTGTTGTTGTTATTGTTATTATTGTTATTGTTGTTGTTTATAATTTGTACAATTAACCTCTTTGTGGTTCGACCCTGTTCTTGCCGGGTTATTTATTACTTCGACACTCCTGTACTTGGGAGAAGACATCAATCTTTTAGTCGTGTCAGCTAGTTTTACTGCCTCAAAAATAATAATCAAATGGTTAGTTTTACCGCCTAAAAAGATTGACCTCAACTTTTCGGATATTGGACTGCGGACTAGACTACTAATTGTTGGATTTTCGTTGGTTCAATCGTTTTTCTTTTGATGTCTATTCTAATTAGTTTATAATATTTATTGTTTATATTATAAGGCTGCTTTTATCATCTCTTGTTTATTTTATTTTATTTTGTTGTATTGTTGTGATTATTTTTTTTATATTTATTTTTAAAGTACTTGGCTGGTATTATCGCCTCTTTATTCATGCTTGTTATAATTATCTTTTAACGTTTATTATTGTTAATATTGCTTATTAGTTGGAGTGTAAATTTCCTAATTTGTTGTATTTTTATTTTTGAGCTATTACTTTATCTTTTATGTTTCATTTAATTTTATTTGCAATCTTTTTTTCTTTTTTTTTTTCTTTTTCCTTTTCATTTCTTTTTATATTCATATAATTGTTATATTATTTTTTTCATCATGGCTAATGTTGACAATGTAGAGGGTGAATGGAGTGTTCAAGGTAATGGACCTCCACAATTCAATGATCTACCTAATTTTTTAACTCTTAGAGATTATTTTCACCCAGCTAGTCAAAGTACACCTTCATGTATTATCTTGCCTCTTAACTAACAAGCTTTCAATTTGAAATCGGACATTATCCAACTTCTTACCATATATCATGGTATGGATTCTAAAAATCCATATATACACATTAAGGACTTTGAAGAGGTATATAATACTTTTATTGATAGAGCATGCACTGAGGAAACTATTCAGCTTAAATTGTTCCCATTCTCTTTAAAGGATAAAGCCAAGCTTTGGCTAAACTCCCTATGTCTTAGGTCTATAGGTACATAGAGGGAAATGCAAGCTGAATTTTTTAAAAAAATACTTCTCCACTTATCAGACGACAGCCTTATAATGTCAAATGATGAATTTTTCTTGTAGTCTAAATAAGTCATTTCACCAAGCTTAGGAAAGGTTTAAAGACTTGTTAAATGCTTGCCTCCACCATGATTTTGAGATGTGAAGGTTAGTGAGTTTCTTCTACGACTCTTATCGTAGATTTTAAAAAGCTGGTATCAACCATATGTAATGGTGAGTTTTATGATAAAGAACCAAGTGAAGCCTTTGATTTTTTTGATCAATTGGCTGAAAACACAAAGCAATGGGAGATCCCTCTCCCACTTCATCTTGAGTCTAGAAACACTATTTCTCATTCAAGTGGTAAGTTCCAATTAAAATAGACTGATGACCTCAATGTTAGATTAGCCTCATTAATTAGGAAAGTAGAGTTTTTTAAGCTTATAAAAGTGCATGTCATGAGTGAACAACAAGGGGAGAGTTGTGTTGTGTGTGAAAGCAAAGGCCATAGGACAACTGAGTGTCCTACTATTCCAGCCTTTAAGGAAGTGTTATATGACAAAACTTTTTATTCAAATAATATTAGAAAGCCCTTGCAAACCAAGTAGGCAATCCCTACTCTAATACCTATAATCTTGGATGGAGGAACCACCTAAATTTTAGATGGAGAAATGATAGCTCTTCAGTACCTCAAACATTTCAACCTCCACCCCAACTATTTCATGCTCCTATACATAACACATACCAACCACCTCATTAGAGATCCTTAGAGGATATTCTTCAATAATTCATGCAAACGCAAGGAGGAATCAACAACCACGCTTATAAATTTCAAGACCAAACCAATAGGATCTTAGATGACATTCGAAGTCAACTAACTAAGTTGACTCAATCACTAAGTATTCAAGAGAAAGGAAAAATCCCAGCTCAACCAATGCCAAATCCTAGAGGTCAAGTACACATGAGTGAATCCTCACCTAGTGAATCTTTAAACCATGAATAAGTCCAAGCCATCACCACCCTTATAAATGAAAAGATTGTTGACAAAGCTATAGGTTTTGGGATTTCTAGAGGTATTGTGGATGGGAGAAATCTAGGAAAAGTGAAGAGAGAATCAAAACACAAGTGATAAATAAGAGTTTGAGTGAAAAAAAAAGTGAGATAAATGAGAGAGAAATAAGCAAGAAAGGAGATGATTCAAGAAAAATTGGAGTTAAAGTGAGTGATTTAGAATTTGTTCCTAGAGCACCATTTCCACAAAGGTTAGGGAAACCTAAACATGATCTTATGAACTCGGAAATCTATAAATTGTTCAAACAAGTGAAAGTCAGCATTCCATTACTTGATGCAATTAAACAAGTCTCATCTTATACAAAGTTCCTAAAGGACTTATGCACAATCAAAAGAAGATTAAATGTGAAAGAAAGAGCCTTTCTAACTGAATATGCTAGTGCCATCATGCAGTTTAAAACCTCTCCTAAATACAAAGATTCGGGTTGTCTTACCATTTAATACATTATTGGAAGTCATAAGATAGATTAAGCTTTATTGGATTTAGGAGCAAGTGTGAATTTAATACCCTATACTATTTACGAACAATTAGATTTAGGAGAAATCAAGCCTACTCGAATCACCATTCAATTAGCTGATAGGTCAATCAAGTTTCTTAGGGGTATTGTTGAGGATGTGTTAGTCCAAGTAGATAAATTCTACTTTCCTGTTGATTTTGTAGTGTTAGACATCACACCTACTCAAGGATCTAATGCTCCTATCCCAGTCATCTTAGGTTAACCTTTCCTAACTATATTCAATGCTTTAATTAACTGTAGGAATGGGGTGATGAAATTGTATTTTAGGAATATAACTATGGAGATGAACATATTCAATGTTTCTAAACAAATTGGTGAACATGAGGACATTCGAGAGGTAGATTTGATCCAAATAGTTTATCAAGAACACTTTGAGCGAAAGTGAATAAAAGATCCATTAAAGAGAACTTTAATTCATGATGAAAGATTTTATTCTTTAGAATGTGATGATAAGGAAGTGACACGACTGAAAGATTGATGTCATCTCCCAAGTGCAAGAGTGTCGAAGTAATAAATAACCCGACAAGACTGGGGTCGAACCACAAGGAGGTTAATTGTACAAATTATAAATAACAATAATACAACAACAATAACAATAACAACAATAACAATAATAATAGTAATAACAATAACAACAACAACAACAACAACAACAACAACAA
>NW_011502369.1:3731-21467 GCF_000495115.2 Populus euphratica
TAATAAAGAAAAAAAAGGAGAAGAAGATGAAGAAGGTGAGAACTTTGAGATGGAATATTAACGTAAAGATTTAACAATGATAACAATAAATGTCAAGGTTAGAGAATCCACTAATGGTATGTCAAACAAGTATAGTATAAACTCTTACTAGTCAATTGGAAACCACACATAAAGGAGGTTCCAATCAGATTATAAATTGTTAACATGATTACATTAGTCATCTTATTCAATTAATGCGAATACTTGTAAATCTCGTCAAGCATTCATGATTATAACTTATGTTAACAACAAATCAAGTTCCTTTCATAGCTTAGGTGTTGGTTATACCATACAGTATGGGCTATGAAAGTGCCAAGCATTTGTTGTACCAAGTGTTATACAACATAAATCAAGATTAGTCATTTAACAAGCAAAGTATTAAAGAGGGAACAAGATAACAAATACAAAACATGTTAGTATCAAACATTAAAGTCCATATTAAGTTTACACTATACTTATTCTTACACCATTAGTGTAACCTTTTCCCCTTGACATAATAAACTTAGCGTAACATAATGAAAGAAAGAAAAATAAATAAACAAAATAAGAACATAAATAAGATAAAAGTTAACTAAGTAAAGGAAAGGAAATGAAAGGCATAAAGTTAATATTAATGAAAGCAAACATAAACATTACAAAAAAAATACAAAAAGAGAAAGCAAGAGCATGATCTTGATCTGGAAACCAAGATGCCTAAATGCATGGCAAATGCCTCCTTTTATAGGCCAAAATTGGGAACTATTGATTCGATGACTAATTGATGAGTGGGTAGCCAACTCTTGACTTGGTGACAATCCTTATCTTCTCTTGTCTGCCCAAAACGTCATTGATAACATCAAAATTGGAGCCACTTGAAAACATGAAAGTTGTGGGCAATTGTCTCAGATTTCTTGTGTAAACAATTCAGCTCATTTCGACTTCTAGAACTCCAGATATGGCCAAAATACTGAACAGTGCTTGGGCTGGAGGACAATATCGGGCTTCTTTGTTGTTGCAATAATTTGGACTTGAAAATGGCCTTTTTAGATCTTAGGCTCCATATGAAAGTTGTAGGCCTATGTCTTACCTTTCCATCCATATAAAGTAGACCTAAATCTGAGATCTATAGCTCCATATATGACCCAATTACCAAACAGTGTTCTGGTTTGGATTGCACCGACATCTCTTTTCTAATTTTGGTCATCTCTTTGCCCTTGCAATTTAAGTTCTTAAAGTCATCAATCAATCCTTTCATTTATATGATAGACCTGCATTTAAAAGGAACATTTACCATAAATTAAAGGTATCTTATATTATTAGATATATTATTATAAAACATGCTTTAGTTAAGGAGTTATGGATAATTCAAGTGCAAAATGATGATATAAAACCATGATAAAAATGCACTTTTAAGTACTAATCACACCCCCCAACCAGCTTATTACTAGGGTAATCAAAGCGTTAAAATAGAAAAACAATTTGTAAATTCCACAAAGCAAGGTATTCATCATTTAACTTCCATTAATCCATCTAGATAAACAAACTCTCACTAAATTTATATATCTACTCAATACCTCTTAACAAGATATTAATAAACCTTTCTTTTGTGCTCAATGTATCAACACATAATTATGGGGCTTTTCTTGGAAGAAAACAAAATTTTTGTTCTAATGTTTAAGGTTAACTTCCTTAGATTGGGATTATTATTTTTGTCTTCTTTTATTTTCTTTTTTTATATATATATACATATAACTAAAAACACCATGCATCTTTAACCCATGTAACGAGATTTCAGCTAATGACTCCTAGACCAGTTGGTCTTAGGGCATTAGGTGTTGAGACACCCCTACGAGCTTAATAACTCGGGTCGCAGATACTGATATGTAGATAATGCAATGTTTGATTCCCTTAAGCTTTTCTCCTCAACCCATGTAACAAGCGTTGGGCCAATAGCTCCCAAGTCAGTTGACTTTAGGGTATTAGGTGTTAAAACATCCCTTCGGGCTTAATTGCTTAGGTTAGGGAGGCAACGAAACCAAACTTATCTACATTTTTATTATCAGCATTTCTTGTTCTTCTTCTTTTTTTCTTTTTTCTTTTTTAATTATATACTATCCCTTTTGCTTAGTTGTTACCTTTAACAAAAGAACATAAATAATGTAATAATCCAATATGCAACCCACAATCATATGTTAAAGTGTGTGTGTGTAAATTAAAGTTTAAGAATACATGTTAAATAAGTATATGAGCAGAATTAAGTGATAACAATGCGAGAGTTTGTAAACCTAAATATTTCAAGAAGTATTATAATAGACTTTGTTAAGAATGGTTACTAAGATGCGTCTCAAGAGTCACTTTAACAAAAGAGCTCCTTTACTCTGCCATCTTAGTAACAATAATTATGCACATGCTTTATGAAATGGAAAACAATTTTTTTTTATCGACTACTACCCTCTCCCCCCAACCAAAACGAGACATTGTCCTCAATGTTCTAAGGTAGAAAGATAGAGTATAGAAGATATCACCTGAAATAACGAACACTCTAAGGTAGAAAGATAGAGTATAGAAGATATCACCTGAAATAACGAACACTGACAAACCTGAAACACACTGAAACAAATATAAGAAACAACAAAACACAATAATAAAACCAAAAGACACAAATATTCATAAATAAAGGCTCAAATCCATTCTAAGCTTTTTACGGCTTTCCTTAGATGACCAATTTATGCGACTCATGGAAGGATCAATCACAGGAATGAAAGATTGTAGTTGGTCAATCAATTGTTCAGCAGTAGCAGCAGAGATTATGATTTGTCGTGCAGAAGATGTTAGAAATTCCTGTTCCACAGCATGATCAAGAAAAGACAACAACTTATCATAATAACCATTAACATTTAATAGACCTATGGGTTTATGGTGAATGTGCAGTTGGGCCCAAGAGGAAATATGAAAGATCTCTTCCAATGTGCCTAGACCACTTGGTAAAGCAATGAAGGCATCAACATGGTTAAACATTACATTCATTCGAGCTGACATTGTGGAGACCTGAAGTTCCTCTCCAATTGTTTTTCCAATGATGTCCCCTTGTGCTAATGCTTCGGGGACGACCCCCAAAACTTGACTACCTCCTAAAAATACAACTATTGACACACCTCCCATTAACCCAAGATTGCCTCCCCCATACACTAAATGAATCTTTCTCTCAGCTAGCACTTGACCAAGATGATTGGCTGATTCTAAAAACTCCTTTTCTTTCCCAGGACTAAATCCACCGAAAACACAAATATTTCTTATATGATGACCTGAGGAACTTGCCATTTCTACACACTTCTGTATTTGTTGAATGTATGGGTTGAGTAGAAATGAAAGGAAGGAAGAGGGGATTTTATAGATGAGAAATTAAAAAGCTAATCAAACCACCTATATGTAGGCTAGTTGGAGTCTCACACACACACTTTCTCTCTCTTTATTTATTTCTTTTTTTTAAAATAAAACATATGTATAGGTGGTTGTGATTGTGGCTCACATCTTCCCTTGGTTTTACGTCCAAGAACGGCTTAAACGCCCTCTATGAGTCGGGGATAGGCTTCCCATCTAGTTTTCTTAAAAACTAGCAAACAGGGTCTTTTTTAGTCAGATTCCCAAGACTATATCAAGCATGTTCTTTATGAAAGTGGGTTCATAAGTCATGAATTGCACGATACTTATCTCGACTATGATGAGACTTAAGAGTCAATAGAAGATTATCTAAAGACTCTCCGTGTTTTGAAATAAATCCCACCTTTTGACAATTTTCACAGTTTTTGCGGAATGCATGTGACTCCTTGAATATGGTGGGCTAGTAAAATCCACTTTGTAAGATTTCTACAGTCCTCTTTTTTGATAAGAAATGATCCCCACGTGCCTTAGAGTGACAAAATATAATGAAATTACTTACCTCATTATCGGGAAAGCATCTTTGAAATATTTGATCAGGACGATAATTGAATAAGTAAGGGTCATCCCAATAAAAGTTTTGCAAGTTGCTCAAAAATTTTCTTTTCTCTTCGGTACTCCAGTGAGCTAGAGTACTAAGCAAGTCTAAAAATGTTTCAAAACAATGATGAGGGCAAGTACTAAGCAAGTCTCGATACCTATCCCAACATTGGTAAAATGTTTCTCCTGATTTTTGAGTGAAAGTGGTGATTTGTCTTTTGAAAGAGTTTGTTCTATGAGATGGGAAAAACTTCTTTAAAAATTGTTGTTGCATTTCATCCCAAGCACAAATGGATCCTGGTCTCAAATTTTGTAGCCATGTTTTAGCTTAATCTTTTAATGAATAAGTAAAAAGCTTTAATCTGATGGTGTTCATGCTACAATTTAAATTATTATATGCGTTGTAGACCTCCTCAAATTCCCTTAAATGCAAGTATGGATTTTCCAATTCTAAGCCATGAAAAGAAGGTAAAAGTTGAATAATGCCTGGCTTAAAATTAAAATGAGATGCATCAGGAGGAAAAACTATGCATGATGGGGCATTTGTTCTTATGGGATTCATGTGGTCTCTAAGTGTTCTAGCATGGTTATTCTCATTATTCTCATTATGAAGTGATTGATTATCTTTTTCGGCCATATTTTCTGAAAATAATGAGGATACCCTACAAAGTCTACCACTTGATGTACGTGACCACACTCTCATGCACGTGTAGGAATAGAATAAAAGGAAGAAGAAAACAAAAGAAGAAGAAACAAGAGAAAAGAAACAAAGTTCTATACAAGAAAAGTGAAAAGAGAAAATAAAATAACTACTATAATTTATACAAGAACTTACCTCCCCGAGAAAATAAAATAAATATTATAATTTATACAAAACTTACCTCCCCGGCAACGGCCCCAAAAACTTGACACGACTAAAAGATTGATGTCATCTCCCAAGTGCAGGAGTGTCGAAGTAATAAATAACCCGACAAGACCGGGGTCGAACCATAGGGAGGTTAATTGTATAAATTATAAATAACAATAATACAACAACAATAACAATAACAACAATAACAACAACAACAACAACAACAACAACAACAATAATAATAATAATAGTAGTAGTAGTAGTAATACTACTACTAATAATAATAATAATAATAATAATAAAGAAAAAGAAGAAGAAGATGAGAACTTTAAGATGGAATATTAACGTAAAGATTTAACAATGATAACAATAAATGTCAAGGTTAGAGGATCCACTAATGGTATGACAAACAAGTATAGTATAAACTCTTACTAGTCAATTGGAAACCACACACTTGAATTGGAAACCACACACAAAGGAGGTTCCAATCAGATTATATATTGTTAACATGATTACATTAGTCATCTTATTCAATTAATGCTAATACTTGTAAATCTCGTCAAGCATTCATGATTATAACTTATGTTAACAACAAATCAAGTTCCTTTCATAGCTCAGGTGTCGGTTATACCATACAGTATGGGCTATGAAAATGCCAAGCATTTGTTGTACCAAATGTTATACAACATAAATCAAGATTAATCATTTAACAAGCAAAGTATTAAAGAGTGAACAAGATAACAAATACAAAACATGTTAGTATCAAACATTAAAGTCCATATTAAGTTTACACTATACTTATTCTTACACCATTAGTGTAACCTTTTCACCTTGACATAATTAACTTAGCTAGACATAATGAAAGAAAGAAAAATAAATAAACAAAATAAGAACATAAAAGTTAACTAAGTAAAGGAAAGGAAATGAAAGGCATAAACTTAATATTAATGAAAGCAAACATAAACATTACAAAAAAAATACAAAGAGAGAAAGCAAGAGCATGATCTTGATCTGGAAACCAAGATGCCTAAATGCATGGCAAATGCCTCCTTTTATAGGCCAAAATTGGGAACTATTGATTCGATGACTAATTGATGAGTGGGTAGCCAACTCTTGACTTGGTGACAATCCTTATCTTCTCTTGTCTGCCCAAAACGTCATTGATAACATCAAAATTGGAGCCACTTGAAAACATGAAAGTTGTGGGCAATTGTCTCAGATTTCTTGTGTAAACAATTCAGCTCATTTCGACTTCTAGAACTCCAGATATGGCCAAAATACTGAACAGTGCTCGGGCTGGAGGACAGCTTCAGGCTTCTTTGTTGTTGCAATAATTGGGACTTGAAAATGGACTTTTTAGATCTTGGGCTCCATATGAAAGTTTTAGGCCTATGTCTTACCTTTCCATCCATATAAAGTAGACCTAAATCTGAGATCTATAGCTCTAGATATGATCCAATTACCAAACAGTGTTCCGGTTTGGATTGCACCGACATCTCTTTTCTAATTTTGGTCATCTCTTTGCCCTTGCAATTTAAGTTCTTAAAGTCATCAATCAATCCTTTCATTTATGTGATAGGCCTGTATTTAAAATGAACATTTACCATAAATTAAAGGTATCTTATATTATTAGATATATTATTATAAAACATGCTTTAGTTAAGGAGTTATGGAGACTTCAAGTGCAAAATGATCATATAAAACCATGATAAAAATGCACTTTTAAGTACTAATCAGGAAGTAAGAGAGCTCGAGACTTATCTAGATTCAATGCCTATTATTTCAATAGGTTAGTAGACCCTATTGTTTGATCCTTTGATTTCAGCCTAGGTGAAAGTTGAGGCATCTCTTGTCCAACCTTATAAACTAGAAAGGAAGCCTTTACCAAATGATCTTAAGTATGCATTTCTAGGGGAAGATGAATCATATCCTATTATGATCTCATCAAAACTTAGCATAGAGCAAGAACAAAAACTTTTGAAAGTGGTGAAAAAACATAAGAAAGTAATTAGGTGGACAATTACTGACTTAATTGGAATTAACCCTCTTTTATGTACATATAGAATCTATCTTGAAGAAGAGGCTAAATCTGTGAGGCAAATGCAAAGATGATTGAACTCAAACATAAAGGAAGTAATGAGAGGTAAAGTGCTTAAGCTACTTGATGAAGGTATCACTTATCCCATTGCAAACTCAAAATGGGTTAGTCTAACCTAAGTTGTCCTTAAAAACTCTGGAGTCACAGTAGTGAAGAATGAAAATAATGAAGATGTTGTATGTGCATTGATTATCGTAAGTTAAACATGGTGACTAGGAAGGACCATTTTTCACTTCCATTTTTAGACCAAGTGCTTGAAAGAGTAGCTGAAAGAGCTTTTTATTGTTTTCTTGATGGATACATGGGTTACAATCAAATTGAGATTTCTTTAGAAGACCAAGAAAAAACCACTTTCACTTGTCCTTTTGGTACTTATGCTTATAGAAGAATGTCCTTTGACTTGTGTAATGCACCAGCCACTTTTAGGTGTATGATGAGTATCTTTAGTGATATGGTGGAAATTTTTTGGAAGTTTTCATAGATGATTTTTTAGTTTATGGGGATTCTTATGAGTTGTGTATAATGCATTTACAAAAAGTTCTTGAAAGGTGTGAAGAGAGCAATCTTGTACTTAATTGGGAGAAGTGTCATTTTATGATGACACATGGCATTGTCTTAGGTCACGTTATCTCTTTAAAAAGGTTAGAGGTAGATAAGTCAAAAGTTGAAATCATTCAAAAATTACCTACCCCTAGGACTGTGAAAGATGTGAGATCCTTTTGGGACACGCTAGTTTTTATTAAAGATTCATTCATTCTTTTAGTATCATTGCTAAACCATTATGTAACTTATTGTCATAAGATGTCCAATTTGATTGGACATCAAAATATCAAGAAGCTTTTGAAAAGCTTCAAGGGTTGTTGACCACTACACCAATCATGCAAGCTCTTGATTGGTCTTTACCATTTGAACTGATGTGTGATGCTAGTGATTTTGCTGTAAGGGCTGTTTTAGGAAAAAGAAAAGATAAGAAGCCTCATGTCATTTATTATGCTAGGAAGATTTTAAATGATGCTCAATTGAATTACACTACAACTGAAAAAGAACTCTTAGCTATGGTCTTTGCATTAGACAAGTTTAGGTCTTATTTGGTTGGATCTCTTGTTATTGTTTTCACCGATCATGCAGCATTAAAATACTTGCTCACAAAACAAGATGCCAAACCATGTTTGATTCGATGGATCCTCTTACTCCAAGAGGTTAACCTTGAAATTCAAGATAAAAAGGGAGTAGAGAATGTAATGGCTAATTATTTGTTCCGTCTTTCAAGCAAAGAGACCAGAATTGATGAACCTCTAATAAAAAAACTCTTTGTTGATGAAAATTTATTTTGTACAGGTATTATTTCCTACATTGGCTCTCCATGGTAATAATAATAATAATAATAAAGAAGAAGAAGAAGAAGAAGAAGTTAATGAGAACATTGAGATAGAAGATCAATGTAAGGATTAAACAATGATAACAACGAATGTCAAGGTTACAGGATCCACTAATCGTATGTCAAACAAGTATAATATATACTCTTATTATTCAATTGTAAACCATGCATAAAAGATGTTCCAATCAGATTATAAATTGTTAACATGATTACATTAGTTATCTTATTCGAATAATGCTAGTACTTATAAATCTAGATTAGTCATTTAACAAGAAAAGTATTACAAAGTAAACAAGATAACAAATATAAAACATGTTAGTATCAAACATTAAGGTTCATGTTGAGTTTACACTATACTTATTCTTACACAATTAATGTAACTTTCTCACCTTGACATAATAAACTTAACTAAATATAATGAAATAAACAAAAATAAATAAACAAAATAAGAACATAAATAAGATGAAAGTTAACTAAGTAAAGGAAAGGAAATGAAAGGCATAAACTTGATATTAATAAAAGTAAAACATAAGCAATACAAAGAGAGAAAGTAAGAGCATGATCTTGATTTGGAGACCAAGATGCCTAAATGCATGGCAAATGCCTCATTTTATAAGTCAAAATTGGATACTATTGATTTGATGACTAATTGATGAGTGGGTGACCAACTCTTGATTTTGTGACAATCCTTATCTTCTCTACTCTACCCAAACCGTCATTGATAATGTTAGAATTGGAACCACTTAGGTCATTTGGACTTTTAGAACGCTAGATATGGGCCAAACACTAAACAATATTCGAGCTGTAGGACAGATTTGGACTTCTTAGTTGTTGCTATAATTTGGACTTGAAAATGACCTTTTTAAATTTTAGCTCCATATGAAAGTTGTAGGCCTATGTCTTGCCTTTCCATCCATATAAAGTATACCTAAATCTGAGATCTACAGCTCCAGATATGACCCAATTACCGAATAGTGTTCTGGTTTGGACTACATCAACATCTCTTTTCTAAGTCTGGTCATCTCTTTATCCTTTCAATTTTAGTTCTTAAACTCATCAATTAATCCTTTCATTTATGTGATAGGCCTGCATTTAAAATAAAGATTTACCATAAATTAAAGGTATCTTATATTATTAGATATGTTATTATAAAACATGTTTTAGTTAAGGAGTTATTGATACTTCAAGTGCAAAATGATGATATAAAACATTGATAAAAATACACTTTTAAGTACTAATCACCCATAAATTTTGACTCAGGTATCTAAATGAGTTCTTTAATGATCTGGAAAGTTGATAGAATTTCCTATAAATATGTCTCTAATAGCTATCTCTAAAAAAGGCTTCTAGGAGGATTGAAACTGTTGTCCAAAGTTAGCATCATATTTGTGTTCAAATTTTTACTAAAATTGTATTATGTTCTTCTTTATAGATTTCAGGTTTTTAGTTTGAAAACTTATTATTTCAGTTTAATTCAAGTTATTTCATGTTTATTAAAGTGTTCTTATATATAATGATGGTTGGCTAATCTCTTTCTTGGATTCAAATCAAGGATGATGGTGGTCGAGATGAGTTCTTTATGATATGAATGATTCTTAATGTTTATCTTCTCATTTTATTTATGAATGCTTTATTATTGCAAAGAAATTTTAGAAATCATGTAGGTAATGTTATAATCTTGAAATTTTATGCATAAACTTTAGTTTTGGTATAGTGATTGCTTGATTCAATATCTTACTTAATATGAAAGTACTTGTTCATTCCTTCATCTTTTTAAACTTCATTGTAATATCTTCCAATCTAATATCACTATCGTTGATATTAAGTTGAGTTATTTTATATATCTTGAAGTAATCACCAATACATCACCATTAAAATTAATTTGGATTGAAACTTACTTTTTTTTATCATTTAAAATCTATTTACATGTTTTCATCTTTGAAAACAAATTCATCAATTATTTTCAACCAAGTTATTGTCAATTTAATTTATCTTGAGTTTTTTTGTTACCTAGTTTAATTTTCAAATTTAGCTCTTTATGGATATGACCTCAATCTCACTATGTTAATTGCTATCGCACACTCATGCACTTACAAATTAAAACAAGTTGATCATAAAAAGCGGTCAAATAATTTTGATCATCATGTACAAGCTAACATACATTTAATGTATATTAGGATCCCGAGTAAATGGATCACCATGCATTGACTAATATATATTTAGTGTATGTTAGGGTCTCGAGCAAGAGGATCGCTATGCATCGATATCTGCTAGGTGATGATGATGCCCGTGAAATTGGTATTGACAATGTGTTAAGCGTAAATAATTGTGGTTGATCTTATGGAATCTTGAAGGGAAGTTGAAAATGGAAGATGAAATGGTATTAGTAGTTGAATAAGAAAGAGTTCCAACAAAAACAAAAAGGGAGAAGTTGATAGAATATGGATAATGGAGGTAATGGACATCTTAAAAAGTTCCTCATCTTTCTATTTGATATAGGTGCATTTACTAACTCCGGCTACCAATTTTATTTGGCTATTACTGGGTATATGGCCTTCCATGTATGAGAAATCCTTAAGTCTTTTCATTCTTCTAATATATTAAGTAGTTTTAAGGATGTGAACTTATTTTTTTCTTTTTACTATTTGGACCTTCATGATATGTGCTCACTTGAAAAGTAAATGGGTTGAGAAAAGAAGGGTCATGAAGGAAGTAACAGAATAATATAGTGTTAATAAGATATAAGTATGAAGGTTAAGGGATGAGAAAGCCACCTAAGATGCTGAGATGAAGGTCCTTAAGACTGCTTCTTCTCATTTGTAATAGGAACTTAGAGCATAAACCATTATTTTAGAGTTAGCTAAAGAAAAACTTAGAGAGGTGTATAGCTAAATAGATTCCCTAAAGAAGAAGGTGGCTTTTAAGGAGTTCTTGAGGAGGGAGTTGATGATGGACATGAAGGAGGCTTAAAGCCCCTAATTAAAGGTGGAGATGTTAAATAAGTCTTCCAAGAGTTTTATCTTGAGTCCATTAAAAAAGACTTTATTAGTCAGTTTAGTTTGACCATTGGTCTGAGAATGTGATATGAAGAAGAAATGATGATCAATATGAAGCCTTTGACAATGATCTCTTATATTATGGTTATCAAATTGCATGCCATTATTTGTAATCAAGACTTTGGAAAGCCCAAATCAACATATGATATTCTTCTAGATGAATGAAAACCTGTTGTTAATGGTTATCTCTGCTAGGGCCTCTACTTCAACCAACTTAGTAAAATGATCAATAACCATTAGGACAAACTATCTTTTACTCGTGGCCTTAGAGAATAAACCTAAGATATCCATCCCATATTATGCAAAAAACTAGGTGAAGGTTATGGTGGTCATTTTGGTAGATGGTTAACAGGAGATTAAGGTAAACATCTATCATTAATCACATTTCTTCATTAAATCCATGGCATCTTAGAGTATAGTTAGCTAATAATAACTGATTAGTACTTAAAAGTGCATTTTTATCATGGTTTTATATCATCATTTTGCACTTGAAGTATCAGTAACTCCTTAACTAAAGCATGTTTTATAATAATATATCTAATAATATAAGATACCTTTAATTTGTGGTAAATGTTCATTTTAAATGCAGGCCTATCACATAAACGAAAGGATTGATTGATGACTTTAAGAACTTAAATTACAAGGGCAAAAAGATGACCAAAATTAGAAAAGAGATGTTGGTGCAATCCAAATCGGAACATTGTTCGGTAATTGGGTCATATCTAGAGCTATAGATCTCAGATTTAGGTCTACTTTATATGGCTGAAAATCTAAGACATAGGCCTACAACTTTCATATGGAGCCTAAGATCTAAAAAGGCCATTTTCAAGTCCAAATTGTAGAAACAACAAAGAAGCCCGAATCTGTCCTCCAGCCCGAGCACTGTTCAGTATTTTGGCCATATCTGGAGTTCTAGAAGTCGAAATGAGCTGAATTGTTTACACAAGAAATCTGAGACAATTGCCCACAACTTTCATGTTTTCAAGTGGCTCCAATTTTGATGTTATCAATGACGTTTTGGGCAGACAAGAGAAGATAAGGATTGTCACCAAGTCAAGAGTTGGCTACCCACTCATCAATTAGTCATCGAATCAATAGTTCCCAATTTTGGCCTATAAAAGGAGGCATTTGCCATGCATTTAGGCATCTTGGTCTCCAGATCAAGATCATGCCCTTGCTTTCTTTCTTTGTATTTTTTGTAATGTTTATGCTTTGCTTTCATTAATATCAAGTTTATGCCTTTCATTTCCTTTTCTTTACTTAGTTAACTCTTATCTTATTTATGTTCTTGTTTTGTTTATTTATTTTTCTTTCTTTTATTATGTCTAGCTAAGTTTATTATGTCAAGGTGAAAAGGTTACACTAATGGTGTAAGAATAAGTATAGTGTAAACTTAACATGGACTTTAATGTTTGATACTAACATGTTTTGTATTTGTTATCTTGTTCACTCTTTAATACTTTGCTTGTTAAATGAATAATCTTGATTTATGTTGTATAACACTTGGTACAACAAATGCTTGGCACTTTCATAGTCCATACTGTATGGTATAACCGACACCTGAGCTATGAAAGGAACTTGATTTGTTGTTAACATAAGTTATAATCATGAATGCTTGACGAGATTTACAAGTATTAGCATTAATTGAATAAGATGACTAATGTAATCATGTTAATAATCTATAATCTAATTGGAACCTCCTTTGTGTGTGGTTCCCAATTGACTAATTAGAGTTTATACTATACTTGTTTGACATAACATTAGTGGATCCTCTAACCTTGACATTTATTGTTATCGTTGTTAAATCTTTACATTAATATTCGATCTTAAAGTTCTCATCGTCTTCTTTTTCTTCTTTTTCTTCTCCTTCTTTTTCTTTATTATTATTATTATTATTATTATTATTAGTATTACTAGTATTACTATTATTATTATTATTATTCTTGTTGTTGTTGTTGTTGTTGTTGTTGTTACTATTATTATTGTTGTTGTTATTATTGTTATTGTTGTTGTATTATTGTTATTTATAATTTGTACAATTAACTTCTCTATGGTTCGACCCTGGTCTTGCCAGGTTATTTATTACTTCGACACTCCTGCACTTGGGAGAAGACATCAATCTTTTAGTCGTGTCAAGTTTTTGGCGCCGTTGCCGGGGAGGTAAGTTCTTGTATAAATTATAGTAGTTATTTTATTTTCTCTTTTCACTTTTCTTGTATATAACTTTGTTTCTTTTCTCTTGTTTCTTCTTCTTTTGTTTTCTTCTTCCTTTTATTATATTCCTACACGTGCATAAGAGTGTGGTCATGTACATCAAGTGGTAGACTTTGTAGGGTATCCTCATCATTTTCAGAAAATATGGCCGAAGAAGATAATCAATCACTTCATAATTAGAATAATGAGAATAACCGTGCTAGAACACTTAGAGACCACATGAATCCCACAAGAACAAGTGCACCATCATGCATAGTTTTTCCTCCTGATGCATCTCATTTTAATTTTAAACCGGGCATTATTCAACTTTTACCTTCTTTTCATGGCTTAGAATTAGAAAATCCATACTTGCATTTAAGGGAATTTAAGGAGGTTTGCAACACATATAATAATTTAAATTGTAGCATGAACACCATCAGATTAAAGCTTTTTCCTTTTTCATTAAAAGATAAAGCTAAAACATGGCTATAAAATTTGAGACCAGGATCCATTTGTGCTTGGGATGAAATGCAACAACAGCTTTTGAAGAAGTTTTTCCCATCTCATCGAACAAACTCTTTCAAAAGACAAATCACCACTTTCACTCAAAAACCAAGAGAAACATTTTACCAATGTTGGGATAGGTATCGATACTTGCTTAATACTTGCCTTCATCATGGTTTTGAAACATGGAGAAACATTTTTATGAAGGGTTAACACCTAGAGATAGGCAAATGGTTGAATTGATGTGCAATGGAACTTTTGAAGGTAAAGACCCTGATGAAGCAATGAAGTACTTAGACTTGTTAGTTGAAAATGCTCAAAATTGGGACACCGCGGGTACTTATAAGGCACCGAGTAAAACTCAATCTCATACATCTAGTGGAGGTATGTACAACCTTAGGGAAGATCATGACCTTCGAGCCAAGTTTGCATCTTTAGCTAGAAAAGTCAAGGTACTAAAATTGAAAAAGAGTGGTCAATTAAAATTTGTTGAAAATATTGTGTGTCAAATCTGTGAAACAAATGAACACTCAACCAACGATGGTCCAACCTTGCCTTCTTTTAAAGAATGTCTCCATGAACAAGCCCATGCTTTAAACAGTTTTCAAAGGGCCAACCACAACCCATACTCCCAAACATACAACCCTGGTTGGAGAAATCACCCAAATTTCAGTTGGAAGAGTGAGAACAACAATGCACAAACTTCACAACCACCATTTCAAGCACACCACAATTTCCAAAATTCTCATGGATATGCACCTCCTTATGCTCCACCTCCTAGAAGAAATCTTGAGGAAACATTGCATGCATTCATTGAAAAGCAAGAGACAATCAATACTCAACTTGCTCAAAACATGACAGATTTTAAAGATACTCTTGCTAAATTAACATCTGCTCTCAGTTTCCAAGAGAAAGGTAAGTTTCCATCTCAAACACAACAAAATCCCAAAGGGCAATACAATGCAAATGCAAGTAGTTCCGGAAGCCAACACATGGATCAAGTCAAATCAGTCACTACTCTGCGCAGTGGTAAGGTTATTGAAAAACCCTCTCTTGAACCTTATGAGAAAGATGATGAATCAATCTCTGAGGGTAAGGAAGGGGTTGAATCTGAAAATTGCAAAGAAACGACTGATTCACCACCAGCACTTCCATTTCCTCAAGCCATGACCAAACAAAGGAAAGTCAATCACAACTCTGAAATTTTTGAAATTTTCAAATAGGTAAAAATCAATATACCTTTGCTGGATGCTATTAAACAGGTTCCTTCCTATGTTAAATTTTTGAAAGATTTATGCACTGTGAAGAGGAAACTGATTGTGAAAAAGAAAGCTTTTCTAGCCGAACAAGTAAGTGCTATTCTTCAGAACAATAATGCTTTGAAATATAAAGACCCTGGTTGTCCTACAATTTCTTGCTTTATTGGAGAGCATAAAATTGAAAGAGCCTTACTTGATCTCGGTGCTAGTGTGAATTTACTTCCATATTCAGTTTTTCAGAGTCTCAATCTAGGTGAGTTAAAACCAACTTCTATAACTCTTTTACTTGCCGATAGATCTATAAAAGTGTCTAGAGGAATAATTGAAGATGTGTTAGTACAAGTTGATAAATTCATTTATCCTGTGGATTTTATTCTCTTGGACACAGAACCTGTTGAAGCATGTAATTCATTTCCTGTTATTTTAGGACGTCCGTTTCTTGCAACCTCTAACGCATTGATTAATTGTAGGAATGGACTGATGAAGCTATCATTTGGAAACATGACATTGGAGATGAATATTTTCAACATTTGAAAGCAACCTGGAGATGATAATGATTTACAAGAAGTAGATCATATTGACAAATTAGTTTATGATCAACTTGAATCTACTTTAAGTAAAAATGAGTTAGATGAATCTGAAGATTTGCAAATGATTTATTCTGAGGAAGAAATCATGGATGAAACAAGCACCGAAAATATTGATGCGAATCTTTTGTCAACAGTGACAACAAATTCGACATCTGACATCACACCAATCGATGATTACTTTCCTAACAAATCCTTACTTTCTCTTAGTCCAATGCCTTGGTATGATAAAAATATCAATTTTCTTCCTTTAGGTGATTTGCCAGCTGATTGGAGTACTCAAGATAAAGAAAAGTTTTTGAATGAAGTGAAGAATTTTTATTGTGATGACCCTAACTTATTCAAATATTATCCTGATCAAATATTTCAAAGATTCATTCCCGACAATGAGGTAAGTAGTGTCATTAAACTTTGTCATTCTGAAGCATGTGGAAGTTATTTCTCGTCAAAAAAGACAGCTGCAAAAATCTTTCAAAATGGATTTTATTGGCCCACTATGTTCAAGGACACGCATGCATTCTACAAAACTTGTGAAAATTGTCAAAAAGTTGATACTGGTCAAAAAGTTTTGTTTTATAATTCTCAACTCTATTCATTCCTTATAAAGCTAAGATCAAGATGGAGCAATCCTTATGGGGCCTGTGATATTGAGAATTCAATGAATGATAATGATTTTAAGGAAAATAGACATCGTTTGAAAACTTACTTTGATAATTTTCCTAGTGAAAATGAATCAACTGGTTGGAATGATCTTGTAGATAAAGGTTGATTATTTTGTTTTTCTCACATTGTTTTTGTGTTTCTTTTTGAGTGATTTTTGCTAGTTTCTCTCACTCGGGTCAAATAGCGGAAAACGGTACTCCATGACTTAAGTCGGTTCTTTCAATTTCCTATAATAACTGATATCTGTGTATATATTTGTGCAATTCTTTGAATCTCTCTTCCAATTCTCATTTGATAATGGACACTAATCTTGAAAAATTGAAAAAGTATTTTCCCGCTCTGCCTCAGAATGCGATTACAAAAATTTACCGTGCTAGATGTGCAAGATTGAGATTGTTAATGAATCATGGAATGCCTGAAGATATTCGCTGGTTAATTGAAGCAAAGGTCTGATTATCAGGTGAGTCCTCTAATTCCTTCATTTCATACATGCCTGGAACAGATAAAAGCACTTTTGCAAAGAAACGTCGTGCAAAACGACTAGAAGTCTGTCATCGATGTGCTAGCTGGACTTGTAATGCACAATGTCATTCTTTAGGAATGGTATCTATAAACCGTAAAGATAAAATACAATTCATTAAGGATGACCTGAGTAAGGAGTCTTTAGATAATCTTCTATTGACTCTTAAGACGCATCCTAGTGGAGATGTGCATCGTGCAATTCGTGATTTATAGCCAATATTCCATAAGGAACATGCTCGACATAGTCTTGGGAATCTGACTAAAAAAGACCCTGTTTGCTAGTTTTTAAGAAAACTAGATGGGAAGCCTATCCCCGACCCATAGAGGGCGTTTAAGCCGTTCTTGGACGTAAAACCAAGGGAAGATGTGAGCCACAATCACAACTACCTGTACATACACATGCTTTTTCAGAAGTAAATAAATAAATAAATAAAGAGAGAGAGAGAGTGTGTGAGACTCCAACTGGCCTACATATAGGTGGTATGATTGCCTTTCTAATTTCTCATCTATAAAACCCTCTCTTCCTTCATTTCATTTCTATTCAACTCATACATTCAACAAATACAGAAGTGTGTAGAAATGACAAGTTCCTCAAGTCATCATATAAGAAATATTTGTGTTTTTGGTGGA
>NW_011502387.1:0-21156 GCF_000495115.2 Populus euphratica
CCTTTTCACCTTGACATAATTAACTTAGCTAGACATAATGAAAGAAAGAAAAATAGATAAACAAAATAACAACATAAAAGTTAACTAACTAAAGGAAAGGAAATGAAAGGCATAAACTTGATATTAATGAAAGCAAAGCATAAACATTACAAAAAATACAAAGAGAGAAAGGAAGAGCATGATCTTGATCTGGAAACTAAGATGCCTAAATGCATGGCAAATGCCTCCTTTTATAGGCCAAAATTGGGAACTATTGATTTGATGACTAATTGATAAGTGGGTGGCCAACTTTTGACTTGGTGACAATCCTTATCTTCACTTGTCTGCCCAAAACGTCATTGATAACGTCAAAATTAGAGCCAGTTGCAAACATGAAAGTTGTAGGCAATTGTCTCAGCTTTGTTGTGTAAAAACTTCAGCTCATTTAGACTTCTAGAACTCCAGATATGGCCAAAATACCTAACAGTGCTCGGGCTGGAAGACAGATTCGGGCTTCTTTGTTGTTGCTACAATTTGGACTTGATAATGGCCTTTTTATATCTTGGGCTCCATATGAAAGTTGTAGGCCTATGTCTTACCTTTCCATCCATATAAATTGGACCTAAATCTGAGATTTGTAGCTCCAGATATGACCCAATTACCAAACAGTGTTCCAGTTTGGATTGCACCGACATCTCTTCTCTAAGTTTGACCATCTCTTTATCCTTGCAATTTAAGTTCTTCAAGTCATCAATCAATCCTTTCATTTATGTGATAGGTCTGCATTAAAAATAGACATTTACCACAAATTATAGGTATCTTATATTATTAGATACATTATTATAAAACATATTTTAGTTAAGGAGTTATTGATACTTCAAGTGCAAAATAATGATATAAAACCATGATAAAAATGCACTTTTAAGTACTAATCAATCTTTCTCCATGCCCAAGAGCAATTATGTGGCGTCTTGATTGTCCAGAAATTCCTACCTCGCAACAGATTACATCTGATCCAAGTAGACCAGATTGAGCCATCTGAGTCATTGCACAGGTTCCAAATGTGTTTCAACAAAGCAATCTTGTTCCATTCTGTTATCCTTTTTATTCCTAGCCCCCCCTCCTTTTTTGGAAGACATACCTGATCCCAAGCCACTTTAGCCCCAGTAGTTCTCATATCTGAACCTGACCAAAGAAAGGATCTCATAATTTGCTCCATATTTTTTATGACTTGCCCAGGTAAGAGGAAGAGAGATGCCCAATAGACCTGGATGGAAAATAAAACTGAATTAATCAGTTGTACTCGTCCTGCATACGAGAGTGTTCTACAAGTCCAATGTCGAACTTTAGAGGTGATTCGATCCACGAGACCCTTACAATAAACAGCCTGTAGTCTGGACGAGATAAGAGGCACTCCCAAATATTTCATAAGGAGCTCCCCCTCTGTAAACCCAAGAATACAAATAATTTCTTCCCTCTCAGCATTTAACACACCGCTTAAGAAGATGTCACTTTTATTTGGATTTGGATATAGACCTGATAGATCTTGAAACTTTGTGAGCACAGTTTTGATCATACGAATTGAGTTTACATCTCCTTTGCTAAAAATCATCAAGTCGTCAGCAAAACAAAGATGAGAAATGTTGTCCTTCTTGCATCTCCAATGGAACTTGAAGTTTTGGTTGGCACTCATCTTGCAGAATAGCCCCGAAAGGATTTCCATACATAGGACAAACAAATATGGAGAAAGTGGATCCCCTTGTCGCAGCCCTTTCCCCCCTTGAAAATAACCTGCAAGCTCACCATTGACGTTGATAGAGAATTGACATGATGTAACACAAACCATAATCCAATCAATGACTGTTCTAGGGAATCCCATTTTTCTTAACGTAGCGTCAACGAAATCCCACCGAACCGAGTCATAAGCCTTCATCAGATCTACTTTCATAGCACAACGGGCAGGTCCCGTAGATTTATGATAGCCTTTCATTAGTTCCTGAGACAAAAGAATGTTGTCGCTGATTCTCCGTCCAGAGATAAAAGCAGTCTGATACGGACCTACTAAGGATGGCAAAACAGCTTTGATTCTCCCAGCTAGAATCTTAGAAATGCATTTGTACACGGTATTGCAGCAAGATATAGGATGAAAATCTGTCAACCTCGTAGGATTGGCAACTTTAGGAATAAGGGAAATGGATGTAGCATTCATTTCTTTAAGCATTCTCCGAGTATGAAAAAAGGAGCTAACAACATTGATTACATCCTCCCCAACTATGTGCCACATTCTTTTGAAGAAACCTGCGTTAAATCCATCCGGACCAGGGGCTTTGTTGTTCTTCAAACTAAACATAGCATGCTTAATCTCCTCCCTTGTTACCATCTTGTGCTAATACATGTTGTTGCGTCGAAGACAGTTTCAAGTTAATTGTCGATTCCATCTCTCCCTCATTCAAAACCCTAGGCATCTGTTCCACTCTTAACACACGCTGGAAGTACGCAACTACTTCTGATTTAACTGCCTCATGTCCTTCGACAACCTCTCCATCCTCCTTTGTAAGTGAAAGAAGTTTATTTCTATGCTGTCTTCCATTTACTGATTTGTGAAAGTAGCCAGTATTCTGATCCCCCAAGCTAAGCCACTGTATCCTTGACTTTTGTTTGAAAAAACTCTCTTCAGCCTTGACGATAGAAGCGTAGTCACGTACAACATCCCTTTCTCGCATGCACAAAGTTGGATTCCCATGTGCTGTATGTAGAGCCTGTTGAGCCTTATCCATTTCATCTTCAGGTATCAGTTATACCATATAGTATGGGCTATGATAGTGCCAAGCATTTGTTGCACCAAGTGTTATACAACATAAATCTAGATTAGCCATTCAATAAGCAAAGTATTAAAGAGTGAACAAGATAACAAATACAAAACATGTTAGTATCAAACATTAAATTCCATATTAAGTTACATTATACTTATTCTTACACGATTAGTGTAACCTTTTCACCTTAACATAATAAACTTAGCTAAACATAATGAAAGAGAGAAAAATAAATGAACAAGATAAGAACATAAATAAGATAAAAGTTAACTAAATAAAGGAAAGGAAATGAAAGGCATAAATAAGATATTAATGAAAACAAAACTTAAGCAACACAAAAATACAAAGAGAGAAAGCAAAAGTATGATCTTGATTTGGAGACCAAGATGCCTAAATGCATGGTAAATGCCTTCTTTTATAGGCCAAAATTGGAAATTATTGATTTGATGACTAATTGATAAGTGGGTAACCAACTCTTGACTTGGTCACAATCCTTATCTTCTTTTCTCTATCCAAAACGTCATTGATAACGTCAAAATCAGAACCACTTGAAAATATAAAAGTTGTAGGAAATTGTCTCAGCTTTCCAGAAAAAAATAGAGGTTAATTGTATAAATTATAAACAACAACAACAACAACAACAATAATAGTAATAATATTAATAATAGTACTAGTAATAGTATAATAATAATAATAATAATAATAATAATAGTAATAATAGTAATAATAATAATAATAAAAATAAAGAAGATGAGAGCTTTGTGATGGAAGATTAATATAAGGATTAAACAATGATAACAACAAATGTCAAGGTTGGAGGATACAATAATGGTATTTCAAACTAGTATAAACTCTTATTATTCAATTGAAAACCACACACAAAGGAGGTTCCAAGCAGATTATAAATTGTTAACATGATTACATTTGTTATTTTATTCGATTAATACTAATACTTATAAATGTTATCAGGCCATAATGATTATAACTTATATTAACAATAAATCAAGTTCCTTTCACAGCAATTTTTTAGACGGGAGCGACTCAATTTTTGTTGGTGATTTCTGAGTAAACAGGGGAGGTGTGAGCTATGGAATCCATGCATCACCCGTGGAAGCAGTTTCAGTGATGATTTGTGAGGTTGCAACAACTCACTTTGATGATTTGTAAGTTAACAGGAGCCATATGAGCTATCAAATCCATGCATCACCCGTAGTAGTAGTTTCATTGATGATTTTTGAAGTAGCAGCGACTTAGTTTTCATTGATGATTTCTGAGTCAATAGGGGACTTGTGAGCTATCGAATCCATGCATCACATATGGAAGCAGTTTCGATGATGATTTCTAAAGCGGCAGCAACTCAGTTTTTGTTGATGATTTCTGAGTCAACAGGGGATGTGTGAGCTATCGAATCCATGCGTCCCTCGTGGTAGTAGTTTCATTGATGATTTCTGACGTGGCAGCGACTCAGTTTTCGTTGATGATTTCTGAGTCAACAGGGGAGGTGTGAGCTATCAAATCCATGTGTGACCCGTGGAAGCAGTTTTAGTGATTATTTTTTAGGCAGCAACAACACAGTTATCTTTAATGATTTTTGACTCAACAGGGAGGCGTGTGAGCTATCAAATCATTGTGTCACCCGTGCTAGCTGTTTCATTGATGATTTATGAATCAGAAATGACTTAGTTTTCATTGAGGATTTTTGACTCAACAAGGTACATGCGAGTTATCGAATCCATACGTCCATCATGGTAGCAATTTCGTTGATGATTTCTTACGTAGCAATGACTTAGTTTTCATTGATGATTTCTAAGTCAACAGGGGAGGTGTGAGTTATCGAATCCATGTGCGACCCATGAAAGTAGTTTCAGTGATGATTTATGAGGTGGGAGTGATTAAGTTTTCACTGATGATTTCTGAGTCAACAGGGGATGTGTGAGTTATTGAATCCATGTGTCATCTATGGTATCGATTTTGGTGATGATTTCTGAGGTGACGACAACTTAGTTTGTGTTGATAATTTCTTAATTAACAGTGGTTATGTGAGCTATCGAATCTATGCATCATCCTTTGTAGCGGTTTTGGTGATGATTTTTTAGGCTACAGTGACTCAGTTTTTGTTGATGATTTCTATGTCAACAGGGGAGGTGTGAGCTACTGAATCCATGCATAACCCATGGTAGTAGTTTCATTGATGATTTCTGAAGTAGTTGCGACTCAGTTTTTGTTGATGATTTGTGACTCAACAGGGGATATGAGAGCTATCGAATCAATGCATTACCCGTGCTAGCAGTTTTGTTGATGATTTCTGAGGTGGAAGCGATTCAGTTTTCGTTGATGATTTCTGAGTCAACAGGAGATGTATAAGCTACTGAATCCATGCGTCATTTATGGTAGTAGTTTTGGTGATGATTTCTAAGTCAACAGGGGATGTGTAAGCTATTGAATCCATGCATCATTTATGACAGCAGTTTTGGTGATGATTTCTTACGCGGCAATGACTCAATTTTCGTTGATGATTTCTGAGTCAACAGGGAACCTGTGAGCTATTGAATCCATGTGTCACCCGTGGTAGCAATTTCATTGAAGATTTCTGACGCAGAAGCGACTCAGTTTTCACCAATGATTTCTGAGTCAATAGGGGATGCATGAGGTATCGAATCCATGCGTCATCCGTCATAGCAGTTTTAGTGATGATTTCTAAGACGGCAGCTAATTAGTACTTAAAAATGCATTTTTTATCAAGGTTTTATATCATTATTTTGCACTTAAAGTATCAATAACTCCTTAACAAAAACATGTTTTATAATAACATATTTAATAATATAAGATACCTTTAATTTATGGTAAATATTCATTTTAAATGCAGGTCTATCACATAAATGAAATGATTAATTGATGAATTCAAGAACTGAAATTGAAAGGACAAAGAGATGGCCAAACTTAGAAAAGAGATGTCGGTGTAATCCAACCCGGAACACTGTTTGATAATTAGGTCATATCTAGAGCTATAGATCTCAGATTTAGATCTACTTTATATGGATGGAAAGATAAGACATAGGCCTACAACTTTTCATAGAGCCCAAGACTTAAAAAAGCTATTTTGAAGTCCTAATTATAGCAACAACAAAGAAGTCTGAATCTGTCCTCCAGCCCGAGCACTGTTTAGTGTTTGACCCATATTTAGAGTTCTAGAAGTTCAAATGACCTCAATGTTTTACAAAAGAAAGCTAAGACAATTTCCTATAACTTTCATGTTTTCAAGTGGTTCCAATTTTGACGTTATCAATGACGTTTTGGGCAGACAAGAGAAGATAAGGATTGTCACCAAGTCAAGAGTTGGTCACCCACTCATCAATTAGTCATCAAATCAATAGTTCCTAATTTTGGCTTATAAAAAGAGGTATTTGCCATGCATTTAGGCATCTTGGTTTCCAGATCAAGAGCATGCTCTTACTTTCTCTCTTTGTATTTTTTGTAATGTTTATGCTTTGCTTTCATTAATATCAAGTTTGTTCCTTTCATTTACTTAGTTAACTTTTATCTTATTTATGTTCTTATTTTGTTTATTTATTTTTCTTTCTTTTATTATGTTTAGCTAAGTTTATTATGTTAAGGTGAAAAGGTTACACTAATGGTGTAAGAATAAGTATAGTGTAAATTTAATATGGACTTTAATGTTTGATACTAACATGTTTTGTATTTGTTATCTTGTTCACTCTTTAATACTTTACTTGTTAAATGACTAATCTAGATTTATGTTGTATAACATTTGGTACAACAAATACTTGGCACTCTCATAGGCCATACTGTATGGTATAACCTGATTTATTGTTAACATAAGTTATAATCATGATTGCCTGATGAGATTTAGAAGTATTAGCATTAATCGAATAAGATAACTAATATGATCATGTTAACAATTTATAATCTAATTGGAACCTCCTTTGCATCGCTCATCATAATAGTTTCGTTGATGATTTTTAAAGAGACAACGACTCAGTTTTCATTAATTATTTCTGAGTCAATTGGGGATGTGTGAGCTATCAAATCAATACGTCAACCGTGGAAGTAGTTTCAGTGATGATTAGTGAACAGGTAGCGACTCAGTGATCTTTGATAATTTTTAAGCCAATAGGAGATGTGCGAGCTATTGAATCCATGCATCACTCATCGTAGAAGTTCCCTTCATTTTTGAATGAATAGCGGTTGTGTGGGCTATCAAATCCATGCATCATCTGTTGTAGCGGTTTTGGTGATGATTTCTAAGGCGGTAACAACTCAGTTTTTTTTTTTTCATTTCTGAGTCAAGAGGGGATGTGTGAGCTCTCAAATCCATGCATCATCTATGGTAGCGGTTTTGGTGATAATTTATGAGGCGGCAGTGACTCATTTTGTGTTGATGATTTCTAAGTCAACAAAGGATGTGTGAGCTATCGAATCCATACGTTCCTCGTGGTAGCAGTTTTGTTGATGATTTCTGACATGGCAACATAACATAACCAAAAGATTGATCTCTTCTCCCAAGTGTAGATGTGTCGAAGTAATAAATAACCTGGCAAAACCGGGGTCGAACCACATAGAGGTTAATTGTATAAATTATAAATAACAACAATACAACAACAATAATAACAACAATAGTAATAATAATAACAATACTAATAGTAGTAATAAAGAAGAAGAAGTTGATGAGAACTTTGAGATGAAAGATTAATGTAAGGATTAAACAATGATAACAACAAAAGTCAAGGTTAGAGGATCCACTAATGGTATGTCAAATAAGTATAGTATAAACTCTTATTATTCAAATGGAAACCAAACACAAAGGAGGTTCCAATTAAATTATAAATTGTTAAGATGATTACATTAGTTATCTTATTTGAATAATGCTAATACTTGTAAATATTGTCAGTCATTCAAGATTATAACTTATGTTAATAACAAATCAAGTTCTTTTCATAGCACGGTGTCTATTATACCATATAGTATGGGCTATGAAAGTGCCAAGTATTTATTGTACCAAGTGTTATATAACATAAATCTAAATTAGTCATTTAACAAGCAAAGTATTAAAGAGTGAAACAAGATAACAAATACAAAACATGTTAGTATCAAACAATAAAGTCCATATTGAGTTTGCACTATATTTATTTTTACACCATAAGTGTAACCTTTTCACCTTGACATAATAAACTTAGATAAATATAATGAAAGATAGAAATATAAATAAACAAGATAAGTACATAAATAAAATAAAATTTAACTAAGGGAAATAAATGAAAGGCATAAACAAGATATTAATGAAAAAAAAATTTAAGTATTATAAAAATACAAAGAGAGAAAGCAAAAGCATGATCTTGATTTAGAAACTAAGATGCCTAAATGCATGGCAAATGCCTCCTTTTATAGGCTAAAATTGGGAACTATTGATTTGATGACTAATTAATGAGTGGATGACCAACTCTTGACTTGGTGATAATCCTTATCTTCCATGGTCTGCCTAAAACGTCATTGATAACATCAGAATTAGAACCACTTGAAAACATGAAAGTTCTAGGAAATTATCTCAGCTTTTCAGGAAAAATGATCTAGGCCAAATACTGAACGGCGTTCGGGTTGCAGAATAGATTCAAACTTCTTTGTTGCCGCTATAATTTGGACTTGAAAATGGTCTTTTAAAATCTTGGGCTCCATATGAAAGTTGTAGGCCTATGTCTTACTTTTCCATCCATATAAAGTAGACCTAAATTCGATATCTACAACTCCAGGTATGACCCAATTACTGAACAGTGGTCCAGTTTAGACTGCACCAGCATCTCTTTTCTAATTTTGGCCATCTCTTTGTCCTTTCAATTTCCGCTCTTAAACTTATCAATCATTCCTTTTATTTATATGATAGGTCTGCATTTAAAATAAATATTTACCACATATTAAAGGTATCTTATAGTATTAGATATATTATTATAGAGCATACTTTAGTTAAGGAGTTATTGATACTTCAAGTGCAAAATGATAATATAAAACCTTGATAAAAATGCATTTTTAAGTACTAATCACACCCCCAACCAACTTATTACTAGTCCCTAGTAATCAAAGTGTTAAAATAGAAAAATAATTTGTAAATTTCATAAAGCAAGGTATTCATCATTCAACTTCCATTAATCTATCCAAATAAACAAACTCTCATTAAATTTATATATCTACTCAATACCTTTTAAAAAAGATATTAATAAACTTTTTTTTATGCTCAATATATTAACATATAGTTATGGGGCTTTACTTAGAAGAAAACAAAATTTTTGTTCTAATATTTAAGGTTAACTTTCTTGGGTTGGGAATTTTTTTCTTTTTTTTTCTTTTTTTTTCAAAAAATATATATAAATGTAACCTGAAACACAATGCATCTTTAATCCATGTAATGAGCTTTTGACTAATGACTCCCAAATCAGTTGGTTTTAGGGCATTAGGTGTTGAGACACCACTATAAGCTTAGTAACTCGGGTTGTTGATACTAATACATAGATAGTACAATGTTTAATTCCCTTAAGCTTTTCTGCTCAACCCATGTAACAAGCGTTAGGTCAATAGTTCCCAAGTTAGTTGACTTTAGGGTATTAGGTGTTAAAATACCCCTTCGTGCTTAATTGCTTAGGTTAGGGAGGCTATGAAACCAAATTTATCTACATTTTTATTATAATCATTTGGTTTGCTTTTTTTTTTGTTTTTTGTTTTCAAATTATGTACTATCCATTTCTCTTAGTTGTTACCTTTAACAAGAAAACATAAATAATGTAATAATCTAATGCGTAACCCATAATCATAAGTTAATGTGTGTGTGAAAATTAAGGTTTAAGAATATATGTTAAATGAGTTTTTGAGCAGAATTAAGTGATAACAATACGAGAGTTTGTAAACCTGAATATTTTAAGAAGTATTATGATAGGTCTTGTTAAGAATGGTTACTAAGATGAGTCTTGATTGTGCATCAAAAGAGTCGTTAAGTCTCTTATATTAAATATGTATTTTTTGTTTTTATTTGGGTTTTTTATAATAATTGATGTGGTTTTAAGTAATGAAGTTTTTTTTAATATTTTGATAGGTTTTTAAAACTTAAATGGATTATGTTAGAAAATTTAACGTTGTAATTCAAAACAAAGAATTGAAGAGAAATTTGGTTGAAGTTTGAAGCAAATCTTGGTTTAAATAAGTACAGCAAATTTCCCCTAAAAAATCAATTCTATTCCAATCCTAGAAAAGATTATCATATGATCTATTTCAAAGCCAAACTTGCCTTATATTGTGTGCAAACTTCAACTATTAAACACTCAAGGTTTCAATGTCAATCTTAGCCTAAATAATAGGTACAATTGTATCCTTATATGATGCTTATATTCAGCCCCAAATTGAGGAGACATGTAGTTCCTCTCTAACTGTTTTCCAATGATGTCCTCTTATGCTAAAGCTTTGGGGACGACCTCCAAAACTTGACTAACTCCTAAAAATACAACTATTAACACATCTCTTATTAACCTAAGTCTACCACCCCCATACATTAAATGAATATTTCTTTCAGCTAGTACCCAACCAAGATGATTTGCTGATATTAAAAACTCTTTTTTTTTCTCAGGACTAGATCCACCGAAAACACAAACATTTCTTATGTGATGACCTAAGGAACTTGCCATTTCTACACACTTCTATATTTGTTGAATGTATCGGTTGAGTAGAAATGAATGGAAGGAAGAGAGGATTTTATAGATGAGAAATTAAAAAGGCAATTATATCACCTATATATAGGTCGGTTGGATCTCTCTCTCTCTCTCTCTCTCTATTTAGTTATTTATTTATTTTTGAAAAAGCATGTATATGTATAGGTAGTTGTAATTGTGGCTCATATCTTTTCTTGGTTTTACGTCCAAGAACGGCTTAAACGCCCTCTATAGGTTAGGGATAAGCTTCCCATCTAGTTTTCTTAAAAATTGGCAAACAGGGTCTTTTTTAGTCAAATTCTCAAGACTATGCCAACATGTTCTTTATGAAAATAGATTCATAAGTCATGAATTGCATAATGCTTATCTCCACTATGAGACGTAAGAGTTAATAGAATATTATCTAAAGACTTTGTGTTTTGAAATAAATCCCATATTTTGACAATTTTCACAGGTTTTACAGAATGTATATGAATCCTTGAACATGGTGGGCCACTAAAATCCATATTATAAGATTTTTGCAATCGTCTTTTTTAACGAGAAATGATCCTCACATGCCTTAGAGTGATAAAATTTAATGACACTACTTACCTCATTGTTGGGAATGCATCTTTGAAATATTTGATCAGGACAATATTTGAATAAGTAGGGGTCATTCTAATAAAAATTTTGCATGTCGCTTAAAAACTTTCTTTTATCTTGAGTACTCCAATGAGCTGGTAAATCTCTTGAAGCACGAAAATTGATATTTTTATCATACCAAGGCATTAAACTAAAAGAAAGTAAGGATTCACCAAGAAAGTAATCATTGATTGGTGGAATGTTGGATGTCGAATCTATTGTTAATTTCACAAATGATCTACGAGAACATTTTTGGTGCCTTTTTCATTCGTGATTTCTTCTTGTTTGGTCATGGCATGAGAAAATGAAAATATTGGCGGGGAATCAGTTTTTTCTTTGTAATATTCAGATTCAACCCCTTCCTTACCCTTAGAGATTGACTAATCATCTTTCTTACAAGGTTCAAGAGTGGGTTTTTCAATAACCTTACCACTACGAAGAGTGATGATTGATTTGACTTGATCATGTGTTGGCTTCCAAAACTACTTGCATTTGCATTGTACTGCCCTTTTGGATTTTGCTGTGGTTCAGATGGAAACTTACCTTTTTCTTGAAAACTGAGAGCAGATGTGAATTTTGTAAGAGTATCTTTAAAATCTGTTATGCTTTGAGCAAGTTGAGTGTCTCTTGCTTTTCAGTGAATGCATACACAGTTTCCTCAAGATTTCTTCTGAGAGATTTGACTTAATCCATATGTTGGCTTCCAAAACTACTTGCATTTACATTATACTACCCCTTTGGGATTTTACTGTGGATGAGATGGAAACTTATCTTTCTCTTGAAAACTAAGAGTGGATGTGAATTTGCAAGAGTATCTTTAAAATTTGTTACGCTTTGAGCAAGTTGAGTGTCTCTTGCTTTTTAATAAATGCATATAAAGTTTCCTCAATATTTCTTCTAGGAGGTGGAGCATAAAGAGGTGTATATCCATGAGAATTGTGGAAATTATGATGTGCTTGAAATGGTGGTTGTGAAGTTTATGCATTATTGTTATTATCACTCTTCCAACTGAAATTTGGGTGATTTCTCTGTATGTTTGCAAGTATAGGTTGTGGTTGGGCCTTTGGAAAGTGTTTAAAGCATCGGCTTGTTCATGGAGACATTCCTTAAAAGAAGGCAAGGTTGGATAGTCATTGGTTTCACAGATTTGACACACAATGTTTCGAACAGATTTTAATTAACCACTCATTTTCAATTCTAGTGCCTCAAAATTTCAAGCTAAAGATAACTCATTTTCAATTCTAGTGCCTCAAAGTATCAATAACTCCTTAACTAAAGCATGTTTTATAATAATATATCTAATAATATAAGATATCTTTAATTTATGATAAATATTCATTTTAAATGCAGGCCTATCACATAAATGAAAGGATTGATTGATGAATTTAAGAACTGAAATTGAAAGTATAAAGAGATGGTCAAACTTAGAAAAGAGATATCGGTGCAATCCAAACCGGAACACTGTTCGGTAATTGGGTCATATCTGGAGCTATAGATCTCATATTTAGTTCTACTTTATATGGATGGAAAGGTAATACATAGGCCTACAACTTTCATAGTAGCCCAAGATCTAAAAAGGCCATTTTCAAGTCCAAATTGTTGCAACAACAAAGAAGCCCGAATCTGTCCTCCAGCCCGAGCACTGTTCAGTATTTTGGTCATATCTAGAGTTCTAGAAGTCAAAATGACAATTGTCTATAACTTTCATGTTTCGAGTGGCTCCAATTTTGACGTTATCAATGACGTTTTGGGTAGACAAGAGAAGATAAGGATTGTCACCAAGTCAAGAGTTGGCCACCCACTCTTCAATTAGTCATCAAATCAATAGTTCTCAATTTTGGCCTATAAAAGGAGGCATTTGCCATGCATTTAAGCATCTTGGTTTCCAAATCAAGATCATGCTCTTGCTTTCTCTCTTTGTATTTTTTGTAATGTTTATGCTTTGCTTTCATTAATATCAAGTTTATGCCTTTCATTTCCTTTCATTTTCTTAGTTAACTTTTATCTTATTTATGTTCTTATTTTGTTTATTTATTTTTCTTTCTTTTATTATGTCAAGATGAAAAGGTTACACTAATGGTGTAAGAATAAGTATAGTGTAAACTTAATATGGACTTTAATGTTTGATACTAAAATGTTTTGTATTTGCTATCTTGTTCACTTTTTAATACTTTGCTTGTTAAATGACTAATCTTGATTTATGTTGTATAACACTTGGTACAACAAATGCTTGGCACTTTCATAGCCCATAGTGTATGGTATAACCGTCACTTGAGCTATGAAAGGAACTTGATTTGTTGTTAACATAAGTTATAATCATGAATGCTTGATGAGATTTACAAGTATTAGCATTAATCGAATAAGATGACTAATGTAATCATGTTAACAATCTATAATCTGATTGGAACCTCCTTTGTGTGTGGTTTCCAATTGAATAATAAGAGTTTATACTATACTTGTTTGACATACCATTAGTGGATCCTCTAACCTTGACATTTATTATTATCATTATTTAATCGTTACATTAATATTCCATCTCAAAGTTCTCATCATCTTCTTCTTCTTCTCCTTCTTTTTCTTTATTTTTATTATTATTAGTACTACATTATTATTTGTATTACTACTACTACTACTACTATTATTATTATTGTTATTGTTATTGTTATTACTATTACTATTGTTGTTGTTGTTGTTGTTGTTGTTATTGTTGTATTTTTGCTATTTATAATTTATACAATTAACCTCCTTGTGGTTCGACCCCGGTCTTGCCGGGTTATTTATTACTTCGACACTCCTGCACTTGGGAGAAGGCATCAATCTTTTAGTCGTGTCATTTACCCACTGCCTCATAAATACCTGCGGTATCCTAATTTTGAGTATTTTCAGCTAACAAGTCTAAATACTACATTGCCTCATTACGGTCTTTATCTTTAAAAGTTTCATTGCACATCAATTCAACCATTTGCCTATCTCTAAATGTTAACCGTTCATAAAAATGTGAAACTAACCTCCATGTTTCAAAACTATGATGAGGGCAAGTATTAAGCAAGTCTCGATATCTATCACAACATTGGTAAAATGTTTCTCTTGGTTTTTGAGTGAAAGTGGTGATTCGTCTTTTGAAAGAGTTTGTTCTATGAGAAAGGAAAAACTTCTTTAAAAAATGGTGTTGCATTTCATCCCAAGCATGAATGGATCCTAGTCTCAAATTTTATAGCCATGTTTTAACTTTATCTTTTAATGTAAAAGGAAAAAGTTTTAATCTTATGGTGTTCATGCTACAATTTGAGTTATTATAGGTGTTACAAACCTCCTCCAATTCCCTTAATGCAATATAGATTTTCTAAATCTAAGCCATGAAAAGAATGTAAAAGTTGAATAATGTCTATTTAAAATTAAAATGAGATGCATCAGAAAGGAAAACAATGCATGGTGTGCAATTGTTCTTATGAGATTTATGTGGTCTCTAAGTGTTCTAACACGGTTATTCTCATTATTTTCATTATGAAGTGATTGGTTATTTTCTTTGGCTATATTTTCTGAAAATGATAAGGATGCCCAACAAAGTCTACCACTAAATGTACATGACCATAGTCTCATGCACGTATAGGAGTACAATAAAAATAAAAAGAAAATAATAGAAAAAGAATTAACACAAAAGAAACAAAGTTAGATACAAGAAAGTGAAAAGAAAAAATAAAATAAATATTATAATTTGTAAAACAATTAACCTCCCCGGCAACGGTGCCAAAAACTTGACACGACCAAAAGATTGATGTCTTCCCCCAAATGCAGGAGTGTCGAAGTAATAAATAACCTGGCAAGACTAGGATCGAACTATAGGAAGGTTAATTGTATAAATTATAGATAACAATAATACAACAACAATAATAACAACAATAGTAATAATAATAACAATAGTAGTAGTAGTAGTAGTAAAGAAGAAGTTGATGAAAATTTTAAGATGGAACATTAATGTAATGATTAAACAATGATAACAATAAATGTCAAGGTTAAAGGACCACTAATGATATGTCTAAGTATAGTATCAACTCTTATTGCTTAAATGGAAACCACACACAAACAGGGTTCTAATCAGATTATAAATTGTTAAGATGATTACATGAGTTATCTTATTCAAATAATGCTAATACTTGTAAATATTGTCAGGCATTCATGATTATAACTTATATTAACAACAAATCATGTTCCTTTCATAGCACAGGTGTCGGTTATACCATACACTATGGGCTATGAAAGTGCCAAGTATTTTTTGTACTAAGTGTTACATAACATAAATCTAGATTAGTCATTTAACAAGCAAAGTATTAAAGAGTGAACAAGATAAAAAATACAAAACATGTTAGTATCAAACAATAAAGTCCATATTGAGTTTACATTATACTTATTCTTACACTTGAAAACATAGTGGTCAACTCTTGACTTGGTGATAATCCTTATCTTCTTTTATCTGCCCAAAACATCATTGATAACGTCAGAATTGGAACCACTTGAAAACATGAAAGTTTTATAAAATTATCTCAGCTTTTCAGGAAAAAAAATTGAGGTCATTTGGACTTCTAGAACTCCAAATATGGGACAAATACTGAATAGTATTCGGGCTGCAGGACAGATTTAGACTTCTTCGTTGTTGCTATAATTTGGACTTGAAAATGGCCTTTTAAAATCTTGGCCTCCCATGAAAGTTGTAGGCCTAAATATCTATAACTGTAGATATGACCCAATTAACGAATAGTATTTCGGTTTGGACTGTACTAGCATGTCTTTTCTAAGTTTGGTCATTTCCTTGTCCTTTCAATTTCAGTTCTTAAACTCATCAATCAATCCTTTCATTTATGTGATAGGCCTGTATTTAAAATTAAAATTTACTATAAATTAAAGGTATCTTATATTATTAGATATGTTATTATAAAACATGCTTTAGTTAAGGAGTTATTGATACTTCAAGTGCAAAATAATAATATAAAACCTTGATAAAAATGCACTTTTAAGTACTAACCACAACGACTCAATTTTTATTGATGATTTCTAAGTCAACAAGGGAGGTGTGAGCTATTGAATCCATATGTGACCCGTGGAAGTAGTTTTGGTGATGATTTTTTAGGAGACAACGACTTAGTTATCTTTGATGATTTATGACTCAACAATGGACATGTGAGCTATCAAATCAATGCGTCACCCATGCTAGTAGTTTCATTGATGATTTATGAATTGAAAGCGACTCAGTTTTTGCTGATGATTTCTGAATCAACAAGGGACGTGTGAGCTATCGAATCAATGCGTCACTCGTGCTAGCAGTTTCGTTGATGATTTCTAACACGGAAGTGACTTAGTTTTCGCTGATGATTTCTAAGTCAACAGGGGATGTGTGAGCTATCGAATCCATGTGTCATCCGTGGTAGATTTTGGTGATGATTTCTGAGGCGACAACGACTCAATTTTTGTCGATGATTTCTAAGTCAACAACGGTTTTATGAGTTATCGAATCCATACGTCATTCCTCATAGCAATTTTGGTGATGATTTCTATGGTGGCAGCGACTCAATTTTTGTTGATGATTTCTAAGTCAACAGGGGAGGTGTGAGCTATCGAATCCATGCGTCACTCGTGAAAGTAGTATTGATGATGATTTCTGAGGCAGCAACGACTCAATTATCTTTGATCTTTTCTAAGCCAATAGGGGATGTGTGAGCTATCAAATCCATTCGTCATCCATGGTAGTAGTGTCATTGATGATTTTTGAAGTAGCAGCGACTCCGTTTTCGTTGTTGATTTTTGACTCAACAGTCGACATTTGAGCTATCGAATCAATGCGTCACTCGTGCTAGCAGTTTTGTTGATGATTTTTGAAGTGAAAGCGAGTCAGTTTTTGTTGATGATTTTTGATTCATCAGGGGATGTGTGAGCTATCTAATCCAAGCATCATCTGTGGTAGTGGTTTTGGTGATGATTTCTGAGGCGACAACAACTCAGTATTTGTTGATGATTTCTGAGTCAACAAGGGACTTGTGAGCTATTGAATCCATCTGTCACCCGTGATAATAGTTTCATTGATGAGTTCTGAAGTAGCAAGGACTCAATTTTTGGTGATCATTTCTGACTCAACAAGGGACATGTGAGCTATCGAATCAATGTGTCACCCGTGCTAGTAGTTTTGTTGATGATTTCTAAACCGGAAGCAACTCAGTTTTCGATGATGATTTCTAACTCAATAGGGGATGTGTGAGCTAGCAAATCAATGTGTCACCCACACTAGCAATTTTGTTGATGATTTCTCATGCGAAAGTGGTTTAGTTTTTGCCGATGATTTCTGAGTCAAGAGGGGATGTGTGAGTTATCGAATCCATACACCATCGGTGGTAGTGGTTTTTGTGATGATTTCTGAGGTGGTAGCGATAGAGTATTCGTTGATGATTTCTAAGTTAATAGCAATTAGGTGAGCTATCGAATTCATGCGTCATCCGTCGTAGCGGTTTTAGTGATGATTTCTGAGGTGGTAGCGACTCAGTTTTCGTTGATTATTTCTGAGTCAAAAAGGGATGTGTGATGATGCAACCATATTATTCAATAGTTTCATCCACTAATACAATGATATTATTCGATAGTTTCACCCATATTTACGTAATGTTTTGCCTATGTTTTTATATAGTGCCTTGATATTCTTTGTTATATGTTTTGAAGGCACTTTTAGATGAAAGATGCAAAAAGGAGTAAATTTGTGGTAATTGGTAGATTTGACCTTTAGTCGATGTTTTGTGTAGAGTGTGAGCTCTAAAGGTCGAAATGAAATGATTCTAGTGGCATTAAAAAGCTAACATCTATATCTTTCTGGACATCTAAGGCAAAAAAATAAAATAAAGGAGAGCATGGAAATCGCAGCTTTTAAAGTTAAATCTCGCAATCTACCAGTGTTGACTTTTATTCATTCCGATTTGAATATCTAAAGCTATAGAAGTCCAATTGATATAAACTCAATTTTGTTGATGCCTAACTCAAAGTGTATAAATACTCAAATTTTTAGCTAAAAATGATGTCATGTTAGGGAGATATGATTTTTTAAAGATGACAACTGAATTCTGCCAGGTTTCATGAAGAAACGAGTCCAAATTACATTTCGAAGCATCTAAACCGATATCCAAGTTTTTATTTTAGCAATCTAGCTCCTCTAAGTCAAAGCTTGAAGATTTCATGTAAGGCTATTTCTTCTTTTTTAGGAAAATAGTAATTGAAGTACCTAAATGTAAACTGTCTACTTAAAGAAGGACTATTTTGTAAAATAGAGACTAGGGTTTCCTAGGATATAAAAAGAATGAGAGAAGAGAAGGGGGCAGCAACCCAAGAGGAGAAAAACGCCCCCATCCTCTAAGAAACTTGAAATTATGCATTCTTCCTTCTTTTTGATTAGTTGTTCAATAAACATGCAAAGCTAAACACTTTTTCTTGGTTGCAAGGACACGTAAACCTTCAGATTTCAAGAATTGTGAGATTTATTTTACCTTCTCTTTTCAATTTATATGATGAATATGTTTGTTCTCTTATATTTATTTTTTCTATGATTATTTATTTTATTTGCTAGAGCGGGCTTTAAGTTATTATTATAAACAATCTATTGCTAAGTTTGATATTAAAACTGGAGTTGTAGTATGAACTTGTGAAGCAACTGAGTTTAATAATTATGGAAAATCTATGTTATTAATCTTAGGGAGAACATTCAATCAAATCAAACATAGACTACGAATAGTTATGTTTTTTCTTGATTAATCAACTTATCTAGATCTAAAGGCTGCCATTGAATTAAATTACTAGTGTGGACACTATGGTTGTTTGATAGTTAGGATTAATTATACTACGGATCTGTTAACTAACCAATGTTAAGAAGAGATCAATATTCAAAATATAAATTGATGTTTCATTTCCATGATCATTTCTAATTTATGTAGGTAAATGTGTGCTTGCGACCAGGGTTTATTCTCTTGATAATTTTCTGATTTTATTTAATTTGGCTTGATAGTTTTCTAATTTCTTTTGCTTTAGCCTAGATAACATCCAACCCCCCCCCAAGTTGCATATCATCTAGCATAAAAATCTGACTTGAACCTTCCTCGTGAGATCGACCCCTTGCTTGCTCTATATTATCTTGTGTGTTGTGTTTTAAGTTAAGGTAATTAATTTGTGCGACCGCGACATTGTAACACCCATATTTAACTAGTATTTTGCCTATGTTTTATATATAAAATGCCTTGATATTCTTTGTTTTATGTTTTGAAGGCACTTTTGGATGAAAGATGCAAAAAGAAGTAAATTTAAGGTAATTGACAGATTTGACCTTCAGTCGATGTTTTGTGCAGAGCGTGAGTTCTAGAGGTCAAAATGAAATGATTCTAGTGGAATTAAAAATCTAACATCCATACCTTTCTAGAAATTTAAGGCAAGAAAAATAAAATAAGGAAGAGCATGGAAATCACAGCTTTCAAAGTCAAATATCACAATCTGCCAATGTTGACCTTCAGCCATTCAAAATTAAATATCTAGAGCTGTAAATGTCCAATTGACACAAAACTTAATTTTTTTGGATTCATAACTTAAAGACCTATCAACGGTCCAAATTTCAGCCAAAAATGATTTCATATGAGGGCTATGTGATGTTTCAAAGATAACTGTTGAATTTTGCCAAACAATGGTAGGTTGTTAGTGGCAACTGAATATTGTTAAAAGAAGCTGCTCCAACCATTGATAAAAGATAGCCACCATTGTTGATAAGTGAAGGAAGAGCTACCATTGAAGCCTATAAATAGTAGCATCATTTGAAGAGAAAAAAATATAGCTAAGAGAAAGGGAAAAAAAGTGTAGTAGAATCAAAGAGGGGTGGCAGCCATAAGAGAACTGACACAAACCCTCCCCTCTACAAACTATGAATCATGCTTTCTTCCATTTTAAGGAGTAGTTGTTCAATAGATATATAAGACTAAACTTGTTTTCTTGGTTGTAAGGACACAAAAACCTTTAGATTTCAAGAACTGTGAGAATGAGTGTGATTGTTTTCCTATGCATATTTTCTATGATTATTATTGATAATTGATAGAGTGAACTCTAAGTTATTATTATGAACAATCTATTGCTAAGTTTGGTATCAAAACTGGAGTTATGGTATATAAACTTGTGAAGCAACTAAGCTTGATAATTGTAGCGAAACTACATTATTAAATTTAGGGAAAACATTCGATCAAAGCAACACAAGCAGACAACTTGATTGTTTAGATTAATGAATTTATGTAGATCTTAAGGTTGCCATTGGATTAAATCATTAGTGCAGACACTGTAATTGTTTGTTGGTTAAGGCTAGCTATATGGCGATCCGTTAATTAACCAAAGTTAAGAAAAGATAAAAATTCAAAATATAAACTAGAGTTTCATTTCAAGATCGGTTCTGATTTCTGTAGGTGGATGTGTGCTTGTGACCAAGGTTAATAATTTATAATCTGATTGGAACCTCCTTTATGTGTGGTTTCCAATTGAATAATAAGAATTTATACTATACTTGTTTGACATACTATTAGTGGAACCTCTAACTTTGATATTTGTTATTATCATTGTTTAATCCTTACATTGATCTTCCATCTCAAAGTTCTAATTAACTTCTTCTTCTTCTATTACTACTACTACTACTATTAGTATTACTTTTACTATTATTATTATTATTAGTATTATGATTAGTACTTAAAAGTGCATTTTTATCAAGGCTTTATATCATCATTTTGCACTTGCAGTATCAATAACTCCTTAACTAGAAAATGTTTTGTAATAACAAGTCTGATAATATAAGATACCTTTAATTTATGGTAAATGCTTATTTTAACTACAGGTATTCTCACAATTCAAAGGATTGATTGTTGTGACTAACTATTGGAAGTGAAAGGACAAAGAAAAGGCTAAGCTTACGAAGGAGATGCCGATTCACTTCAAATTCGAACATTGTTCAGTCATTAGATCATATCTAGAGCTATAGATCTTGGATT
>NW_011502375.1:0-19750 GCF_000495115.2 Populus euphratica
AACCATTCCATAATAATTAGTTAGAATATTTTAAAAAATAAAAAAATTTGGTCACGTTTGCATTAGGTTCTTTATCTATTATTGAATATTAACTGACATAACCTTAATTCATTCTCGTCGCATATATAATCATATCCCTATAAAAATTACTATTGTCATTTACAACTTCATACATAACCTTAACTTAATCATCCTCTTTACCATAACATGTCAAGAAACCTATGGTTCTTTATGTACATATCAACACAAGTATTTCTCTATTAACTCTTTTTGTACAACATGAATCGTTACAACATCTAAATCGATTTTTTTATTCTTAAACCTCTTGCATGGACATTTAATACGGTCTCTACTAATATTTCTCACATTAGATAATGTATAATTAATAAAACCTTAAACTCCATTACAATAATCCATCATCTTCCACCTCTGGGTAAATCTCGATCCATCCATTATTGATATCAAATCTATTTAAATACATAATGATGACAACATTTATTAATTAACTATGTTAACTAAATAAATTTACAAAAATATTGGTTTAGTTCAATTTTATTCAATCTATTTTAATACTTCTTTTAATTCATTATCAATTATATATCAACATAAATTGAAATTTCTACACATTTATAAAAAAATATAACTCTAAAATAAAATTAATAAAATATAAAATAATCCTATTAAATAAGCCATTATTCATTTCATCATAAAACACTTGACTAAAAAATTCAATATAAGTTTCATTAATTTACAAACAAATATAATTTTATAAAATCTAAAACAAACAATAACAAGTGTCATAACTCAATTTTTGAATTTTTCAAAAACAAATAATAATAAATAATAAAAAAATAAATGAATTGAAGATGGGGTTAAAATAACACAAATTGAAAGTTTGGGGACTAATAAGGATTGAATTATAATTTTGAAAGTTAATTTGATAAAAAATTAGAAGAATTAGAAGTTTGAGGATTTAATTAACTTTAATTTAATTAATTAATGCAATCAAGGATTTAATTTAAAAAATATCAAAATTTAGGGTTGATTTTGGGTCCATTGATTCAAATGAATAGCCAGTGATACTACAAGGGGATTAATTAATTTTTTTAAAATTAATTTTAAAAAAATTAATTAATCCCCTTGTAGTATCACTGGCTATTCATTTGAATCAATGGACCCAAAATCAACCCTAAATTTTGATATTTTTTAAATTAAATCCTTGATTGCATTAATTAATTAAATTAAAGTTAATTAAATCCTCAAACTTCTAATTCTTCTAATTTTTTATCAAATTAACTTTCAAAATTATAATTCAATCCTTATTAGTCCCCAAACTTTCAATTTGTGTTATTTTAACCCCATCTTCAATTCATTTATTTTTTTATTATTTATTATTATTTGTTTTTGAAAAATTCAAAAATTGAGTTATGACACTTGTTATTGTTTGTTTTAGATTTTATAAAATTATATTTGTTTGTAAATTAATGAAACTTATATTGAATTTTTTAGTCAAGTGTTTTATGATGAAATGAATAATGGCTTATTTAATAGGATTATTTTATATTTTATTAATTTTATTTTAGAGTTATATTTTTTTATAAATGTGTAGAAATTTCAATTTATGTTGATATATAATTGATAATGAATTAAAAGAAGTATTAAAATAGATTGAATAAAATTGAACTAAACCAATATTTTTGTAAATTTATTTAGTTAACATAGTTAATTAATAAATGTTGTCATCATTATGTATTTAAATAGATTTGATATCAATAATGGATGGATCGAGATTTACCCAGAGGTGGAAGATGATGGATTATTGTAATGGAGTTTAAGGTTTTATTAATTATACATTATCTAATGTGAGAAATATTAGTAGATGTTAGAGTAGAAATATTAAATGTTCTTTTGTTTTATCACGTAATATTTATCAACATTAAAACTGTAAGTATTTATAGTTGAATATTTATTGATATCAGAATTAAAAATATTACGAGTAGACTATCATAGCAAAATTTAATAAACTTTTAATAATTTAAAACAAAATTAATAATATAATCTATCGTAAGTAAGACGCTTAATGAGTGATAATATCTGTTGATCAAGTGGTAACCTGTCAAACAAGACATTTTTCTATTAAAGAATAAGATACCATAAATATGTTCATTCTCCATCAAATTAAATTTTTAAAGGTTGTGAGCGATCTTGGGTGCGATAACATGTACAAATTATAAATTCATATAGTAAATTGTACGAGGAAAAAAATTATAAAACAAGTAAATAGCCAAACAAAATGCATATATTACAAAAATATGCAAAAAAAAAAAATACATTTAAAAATTATGTTTAAATTAAAAAAAGAAGAAGATAGATTTACTTACTTAAGGTGGAGTATCCTTAATAAAATTTGAATCAGAACATGAATGTTGACAAACTGAGTGTTGTGGTGACCAGATTTATTGTGTGAGATTGAATTGTGTTAAGATTGAGGGGGTGACTATTCGGATTTACCAACAAAATAATTCTGTTAGGCATTCCCTTGGTAATTCTATTCGTAAAAATTGCCACATCACCATACGATTTGACTTTTTGAATCCTTTTGTAATAGCTTTTGTAATTTTATCGGTCTATATCAAGGGATTATTTTTATTAGTATATTTACAGCTAGAGAATATCAAAATTACATCAAACCAAAACTTTGCTCCAGTCATGGATTTTGACTTTTAAGAGTCGAACCATTGGGTAGAGATAGCGTTGGATTTAATAACTATAGTTGACAACCTAATTGCAAAAAACAAACAAACAAACATTTGATAGAGAAACTTTTTTTAGGAAAATAAATATTTTACTTTGTTAATTTTATTTTCTTATTCATTATCATGATGCTTTTATAGTTTTTTTCCCCTCATTATTATTAGGGTTTTGTAGTTTATTTTCTATATAAAGATTTATAATAACTTTTTGAAAAATAGAAATAAAGAAAAACAAAATTAAATATTTGAAATAAATAAAGAAAAACAAAATTAAATATTTTAAAAATATTTCTATATTTATAATATTCTTATTTCTTAGAATTTTAACTTATAATAAACATCCAGAGACCTAGTTTGAAAAGCATTTGAATATAACGACTTCAAATGCTTTGGGCCATGGGTTGAGACTTGAGAGGTGGTTGGTTTCTTAACGGGCAATAACCACTATAGGAGGCCGACTTTATTAGAGTTGATAGGGCACAAATATATATAATAATGTGCTCTGGTTAATACAATAATAATAATGATAATGATTAGGGTAATCTATTCTTTTATTCGGCTTTCTAACCTTCTCAGAATTGCATCAATTAAGAAGCATTAATGGCCGCAAAGAAGATTACTAGAGACCATGAAGAAGCTGTCGATTTTGTAAGGAAGGTGCAGAAGCGCATCAACAAAGGAGGCTTACAAAGGCTTTTTGATGACTTTATGTGCATACAGAAACAAGTGCAAGGAAGTGGCTGTTGTGTATAGAGACGTGGTTGAGCTATTTGCCCTGATTTGTTGGAGGGGTTTCACATATTTTTGCCAACTTTTGAGGTCATAACTGATCTAGAAAGCAAATTGCAGATTTCATAAATATAAACAAACTTGACTTGTGATCAAATTGAGTGATTAATTGGTTTTATATATAGTATTTCTCTTTGAACTAATATCGTACAGTGTGTTCGCTCGCTATAGTTCTGCGTGTTAACTTAAGGTTGTAAAGCTAAGACGATATCAAAGGTGCAACATATCGTTTTTTTTAATTAATATTAATATTCGAGTAAGTTTGTGTCTATCTCAATTAATTTCATGAAACTTGAAATTAATGGTCATATAAATTATTAATGATCTTGAAATTTATGAGACTTAAATTAATAATTTTTAAAAAATAAATTTATAATTTGATCAATTAAGTTATATCCAGGGTTATAACATAGTGTTTTATATTTATTAATGAAGCGGGACAAGAATAAATTTGTTGAGGACTGTACATGGCTTCGTTTGATTTGGGGAGTGCCCCGCGAACTCTGTAGATGCACACATCACTCTCTTGTTCATATTTCAAAGCTACTCTAACATGACGGGGTACTTTTCCATGCTTAACAAATTGTTGTGCATTGTATGAATTTCCAGAAATATCTTGATGAAACAATGCTTCAGAATGAATTTCAGTATTATCTGCAAGGTAGTCTGCGGCTGAAGAATATAATATGGTGAATGAATTTCAGCATTATCTCCAAAGTAGTCTCCTGCTGAAGAATATGGTGGATGAATTTCGGCGACATGGTCTCCGGCTGAAGAATATGTTTAATGGATTTCGGCATTATCTCCATGATACTCTCCGGCTGAAGAATAAGGTGGATGAATTTCGGCATTATCTCCATGAAAGTTCCGCCATATGAAAAGTACGGTGACTGAATATCAGAATTATCTCCATAGGAATATTGGCCTAGTGAAAAATATTATTTACGAATTTCTCCCATCTATTGCAATTTGCTGCCAAGATAATAGATAAACGAATCATTATTTACCAATAAAAACAATTTCTCAAAAATTAAGATTATACGACAACAAAAAAGTAACTAATTTTTTTAATTAAAGAATTGACTAAAAAAGTTATGCGTTTGAAGTTTTTGCTCCGGTAATCAAAGACAATAGTAACTTTTGCCATTAATATTTGCTTCTCAAGAATCTGATTTCTAGTCTTGTTCTCAAAATGAATAAGTTATAAATTAGTCCCAATAAATAAAATGAATATTTGAATAGCGTGTCTAGTTCTAAAAACTAATTAATTAGTACGTGAACATTAAGTATATTATAGATCCATTAAATTTACATGTGATATCTAAAATAGTCTTTAACGGAAAGGGGAGGAGGGATCGGAGGCAAAAGAAAGGGAAGGAGAGATAGGCATCTAAAAAATATAAAATATATTATTTTATAAAATATTTTACGAAAATCAAATGCCCTCAACAAGTAATTGACATAAAATGATAATATATATATCCATGGCTCTTCATCTAACAAGCTTACATCTACTTGTGTTCTTTTTAGCGATCATCTTTTATTTTCAGGTCAGATTTAGCTCAACGAGACAAAGTTTATCTCTTCAATCTGATCATAAAAGACATGTTATCCACATCAAGATTTATAGATTCATAGATACTGTATAATTTTACTTCTAATGAACGACCTAGTACGTAGTAAATAAAGTAGCATCATCCTTAACCAGGAGCTAAAATCCTCAGCTTTCTCATGGTGATTTTTTCAATGAGGTTCATTTGAGACTTCTATGAGGTGTCTTTAACAACATTTTTGCTTTCAAAGCATAGGAAAAGTGCAAACTCGTTTCAAGTGTTGCACTTGCTAAGTATCTGACCCCAAAAGTTGTTACCACTTAGAGAAAATACAGACCAGAAGAATTGAACACTGAGGTCGGTATTTGCCCACTCAAATTGTTGTTTGACAGCTTGAGAAACGTCATTGTTGTTGGCAGTTCTAGTTTTACTGTGAACAATTGATTGTTGGATAAATCTAAAATCCCTAAAGAGCTGATATTTCCTAAACAAGAAGGAATACAACCTGTGAATCCATTCTCGGCCATCGTTAAGCTCCACAGATTTGGAAAGATCAAACAAATACTGTTTGGAATTTTCCATTCATGTGGTTGTTGGATATATCTATGACTTTCATGTTCGGATTTGGGTGTTCTTGCAACTGCAAAGTACCAACAACAGAGTTCACGCTCAAAAGTAATTGCTCCAATCGTTTATTGTTCTTAAGCAACCACGATGGAAACATTCAAGTGATGTTGTTGTATGAGAGATCAAGGACTCTTAAGTCGTATTGGTGATAAAGGATGTTGATAATTTCTCCACTGACTGCTTCTAATGTTCTACTATATGTATAAAAGCGGAAAAAGACTAGTTGGAACTTTGGAATCAAATCATGAAAGTACATGGGTTTTGTTACTAGTCTGTTGTTCTCACTGGAGAAGAACTTGAGGCTTGAGTGGTTCATAAAAGGCTTCATTGAAATGGGAACTTCAAAGAGGTTATTTGATAGTGAGAGGGATTCAATGGATATGAGATTGGTAAGAGGACCGGAGGCAATATTTCCAGTAAATTGGTTACTAGAAACATCTAATAGTTGTAGAGATGACAAGTTTCCCAAACAATCTGGGAGTGAACCTCTAAAATTATTTCCGGAGAGATCTAACTGCTTCAAATTCTTCAATTCACACCAACCTGTACAAGTTATCTCGAAATAGTCAAAATATATAGTGTTGAAAGAATCTTGAGTGGAAGCAGAGTTGTTAATTTACCTTGACACGTTGGCCAACAGACAATACTTTAAGGGTAGGTAATGTTCCGGTGTTCTGGAGAAAGTTTAATGGGAGAGAAGTACGATCTAGACGCAATTCTTCAAGAGTGCTCGAATTGAAGAAAGTCCCTGTGAAAGAGAAAGAAGAAAAGGTAAGATGAAAATAGTGGTGGTACAGAGTAGCCATTCCTTTCAATATTATTAATTAAGATTTTAAGAAACTAAACACTAATTTACGTTGACTTAAAGTAGTATCCTTGAGAGAAAGGGTCTTGAGGGATGGTTTTTATTCCTTAAGATTGCGTTTTTGTCAAGAAGGATAGATTGGAAGTATCCATTTTGTGTATTGTAATATAATCATCTGTTAAGCTTGGCTTAACAAAATGAAGCAGAAGGGTGAGAAGCAGGGGAGGAGAAGAAGGAAAACAGAGAATTGAGAGGCTCTTACGTAATCCTCCTACCATTATATTCTTACACGGTTTCTTACAATAATTGTCAAGAAGTAATTTTTAATCATCCGAATTTTTATTAATCTTTAGAGATGAAAGCGCTGTCAAACATGATGAAATGCTATCATTGATTACTAAATGGATATAAAGTCCTCAATTTTCTCAAGGGAATGTAACTTACTATTGTTTCCTGTCAACCCATTGTTTCCTGTCACCCCATTGTCTGATAGATCCAAAGACTTGAGAGAGGCAACCCATTGAAACATGATAAAATGCTTTTATCATTATTAAATCGGTTCTCACTTAGGTCAAGTACCCCATTGTCAAGTGAAGCAATTAGATAGAACTGTGTATTATACCTGATCCTGTCAACTTATTTAATGATAGATCCAAAGACTTGAGGGATGAAAGCCCACTCAGAATTGATAAGATGCTACTGTTCAATTGATCGGTTGGAGTCGGTTGGAGTTGAAACCTACAAGATATATATATAGTTCTCAAATTATACATCAAAAAAATATACAGTGCATAGATTAAGGAAGAAGATAGACTGCAAGTATCCGTTCTATACATCGTCACTCGTAATTTTTAATCATCCTAATTTTGGTCCAGCTCACTTTAATCTCTTCCTGTCTTATTAAAAAAACAATTTATGGATAAGTTGAAAGCTCCATAGATATAAATCTTCAGGGATGAAAGCTCAGTCAAACATGATGAAGTGCTATCATTATATTGATTGTTAAATAGATATAAAGTCCTCAGTTTTCTTGATAAAGAAACCGTATAAGAGAATGCAACTTACTATTGATACCAGTAAATCCTGTCAACTGCAACTCATCAAAGCTAACATACTGTAAGATACTATAATATCCACTGCAACTATACAAAGCTAACATACTGTAAGATAGCTAACATACAAAATATGTGCAGGGCTAACACAAATTCTTCCTAATTGAGTCCATCTTGGAGGTCAGAAGGCTGGAGTTCTACTAGAAGAAGATACCTCTGGAGAGAGTAATTAAGCAAGCCGGAACTGCTTAGAGTTTAGCTACCGAAGCTTCAAGTTAAAATCATTTTCATTATGACAAATTAAGCTAACTATATTCTGAAAAAGGTTATACATGAAAGTTAAATCCTCTGTCTGGCAATTCAATGAACTTACTGGCAATTCAATTCAATTAAAAGTATGGAACTTTATATTTGTTTATTTGCTTTTTACATGGATGAGGCAAACAGGACAGGAGAGGAGGTCTAAATACGAGCAATCAAGCACATTATTGCAAGGAAGACAGATTATGCCGTTGCCCTGTTTTAAGTTTAGACTTGTGTTCTTTCAGCAAACAAAATTATTGCTTTACCACATTCCACCTTGCTGGTATGATCCTTTGGTTCTATCAATTATTTTTTTAATTGAGAAAATACGATACTGTAAACTATTACAATGGTGAATAAATTCCATATTATTAGGGATATAGAAATCACAAGAAGCCAAGAAGTATTGGTTGATTGCTTATCTAAGACCAAAACGCAACATAATTAAGGCATAACAACGAAACAAACAAATATGGATACAAGCACAATGACAAACACAAGTCATGTCAAAACAGAAAGGCTAAGCAACAAGAACCAGACACTTCGACAGAACACTTCTCACAGGCAAATTGCTATACATGTTGTGAGCAACCAGTGATTTGGAATGCGACTGCTTCCCCACAGAGGATTGCAACAAATTCAGAAAGCAGCCCACTCGATCATGATAAGACCCAATCACCCTCTGAATCTGGACAACTTGCGAAAGTTTATAGCCAAAAAGCAGTAGCAAGTGTCGATGCATTCTTCAATGAAGTAAAACCACCTGCGTCGCCAATGCGGATTTATGCACAGTACTGCTGCAATTGTCAACACCGCAATTATGTAACACACACCAAAGCTGGCATAGAAACTGTACATGTCTATGAAGCCACCATCTCCATTGAAATCGTTAGGCACTCTCGCTGATGGTGATTCTGTTTTGTCGCAACTTTTTTGCAATGGAGGTCCACAAAGAAGAGGATTCCCTTTATAACTGCTTTCATCGAAGGTACCAAATTGATTTTTCATCTCCGGTGTTCTTCCTGACAAATTATTGCTCGACACGTTGAAAACAGATAGAAAGGTCAGTTCAACGAGTTGTGCAGGAATTCTCCCATTCAAGTTGTTGTGAGAAAGATCCAAGCTCTCTATTTGCTTCAGATTGGAAAAGGATGAAGGGATCAATCCAGTGAGATTATTTTGTGACAGATTTAGAGCAAATATCCCACTTAAGTTTCCCCATTCTGTCGGGATTTGTCCAATGAATCTGTTACAAGAAAGATCCATAACAGACATGTAACGAAGGATATCGCCTTCGTAAGTGTAGAAATTTTTCTTTGCTGTAAGCTCCTTCCTCTCTACTCTCTTCACATTTTCATAATTCTCTTCACTCATTTTGCTCTCTTGCATATGCCTCTATTTATAGGCATTCATGGAGGCTTTTCTTCAACAAAGGTGGCTGCCAACTCCAACTCTTCTTCAACAATGGTGGCTGCCAGCCTTTGACATCTTGGATGAGTGCACATGGTTGGTGCAATAGCAAATGGTTGTTGCACATTAATGGCAACCAACCTAACAATCACCCCCTTTGCCATTCATGTGGGGCAACTGTCCTCATTCTTCTTCAACACAAGCTTGCATCTTGCAGCTCTTCCAAGCTTTCCATTCTGAGAGCATCTTTGGCCAAGTTTATAGGCACTCGTCAAACCTTTCAATCATTAGAGTAACTAAAACACATTTTTTCTCACACAAAAGGATCACTATAACCAGATGGTCTGCCACATCACATCTGAATAGTGTTAACGCTTGTCTCTGGAACAACATTCCCCTTCAACCATGCTCGGTCCGAAATGATTCATCAAGCCTCACATCAAGACTTATAACACCCCCTCAAACGGATATTTTAAGTGCGACAGTTATTATCTGAGTATCTCAATATGATCACAAGCTCACCACTCTTCCAAGAGTCTACTCATCCAGGAGTTGCGCCTGCCCTCTGTTCCACCCTAGGAACCACGCCTTACTTCTCCATGAGTCTCCTACTCTTAGTCTCAAGAGTCCAGGTAGCTTTCCACCTTTAACCATGGGGGCAGCCCATAAAAGGTTGATCCATATTTATCTTCATACTCTGAGTATTACAATGCCATTACCGAGCTCACCACCTTGACAAGAGTCAACTTGTTCTCGGAACCTGCGCATGCCCTCTGCTCCTTCATAGCAGCCGCGTCGTAATGCTCCACAAGTCATCCACTTATTGTCCAAGGCAAATGTCTTCTAGCTCATTGATCTTTAGCATGGGGGCAATATCCATGAAAGTCAATCTTGCATTTGTCTTCATACTCATCATAGCCACTTCATTGGCTATCCATCTGTCCACTCATACCTAGCCATCACATTGGCTCTGGGGCGTTCTGAAATGAGCTCCTTCCACGGCCCTCACACCTTCTCCTGAGGTGTCTTCGCTCGTCGTCATGCGGCGGTCTGATCATGGGCTCATCTCATAACCCTTACACTTTCTCTTTAAGGTATCTTCGCCTTTTATAGGCAGTCGCATCCTCCTTCAGCTAAGATGCTTCAAAGTGGCTCCATAAATTCTTTACCACTAATTACATAGAAAGAGAAAGTTGTGGTATACTCCTCGCAATCCTCCACCTCAATTTCTATGTTTGGAGCTTCTACGCCTTTTCTGCTTAACTGCTCCACCCGCACCAACTCCCTTTGGTGTCTTCGCCTTTCATCAAAGGCGGTCGCCTTTTATCACAGGCGTTTGCACCCCCTCAATTAGGTGCATTTGCAACAGCTCATCCTTCCATCCTTGCATGCATTGAAAGGTCCTCGCTTGTTGCCTTTATCAAGAGCACAAGAGACTTTTTTGTTGTACAACTTTTTCATAGTCTCTGCTCTGAACTTCATCTGGGAACTCTTCTTCTCCTTGCACCTGTTGTCTCATTATAGTACCTCGTTGGATCCTCCGGGTACTCCTACACAATCTTCATGTGCTCTCGTGCAATTTTGGTTCTCCAGATTTCTCCCTATTTCTTGCTTATGTTTGACAGCAGCTCATCCTGTCACAACATCTATCCAAGTTTAAATAGGGTGCCAATCTTTATCCCTTTGTTGTATTTCTCTTCCATTATCAGGGTCTTCATCAATTCTCCCCTCGAGAAATTACAGTCACCGAATCTAACTTTCTTGGAGAAATCACCACTCCATCAGATCCTTGATCATATGGAACCCAACTGTTCCTTTGTGCCGTCATCCTGCTAGTCTTCAACAGTTTCATAACAAACTGTCACATATACGAAAATAGTATCGTATGGATAATACTTCCACTAAGCAAGTTCCCAGGAAAGATTGGAGGGGTCACACCGGTCCCGCTTAAAACCCAATCTCCTAGACAAAACTTCTTAGGCCATATTTATCCATCGTACTGTCTTTTCGTATATACAACCATTTGCTAGCTTTGTCGCGGCTTTCCTTTACAAGTGATCTGGGGTATCCTGGTTTTATACCTGATTTCTCAACATCTGGCGAGACTACCAGTGCTCAGATTCGTCAAGATTGGTCTTCATCAAATTTCACTCTCCACCTCAAATTGTCCACATGATCGGGTGTTTAGAGTGTCCCAATTTTGCCTTCCCTCAAGGCAATTAAAATTCCCATATAATAGTTCAACACATGTAATTGGGCAAACATGTGTGATTTCTTCTTCTTCAGCTCCATCGACCACCATGATGACCATCAAATGCCTCCTAATCAGGCAATCTCTCTTTAATCATTCATCACTATCATTTCTGATCTTAATCTCAATAATCGGACCGTACCATTGTATCCGGAACGATCAAATTAGCTGGAAACAAGTCTGAAATCGTCCAAATCGCACTTCAGACGGCTAAAATTTGATCAAAATAATTCTGGCCTGATAAACGGCCCAGATTCAATCTCAGAACCGGTTGCACGTAGACTCCGCCACACAGAATCAAAACCCAGTTATGCTGACGTGGCAGGATGACGTGTCAAACACGTAGGCAATGTGGGGCCCACCTAATCTGACGTGGCAAATCCGCAGAAATTTTTTGGCTGACGTGGCAGGGATGACGTAAAAGAAGAAAAGGTATGATGAAAATAGTAACCATTCCATTCAATATTAGTAATTAAGATTATAAGAAACTAAACACTGATTAAGCAGTATCCTTGAGAGAAAGGGTCTTGAGGGATGGTTGTATGCCTTAATTAAGTTGTTAAGAGGAGGATGATTCTGTTATTTCTTGCGTGCGTAATCCATTTATAAATCATTATATATATATACTTCCCCACATTCTGTTAAGAGGAGGGACGGTTTATTCTATTGTTGACTAACTCTAACTGACTCCATGCATCTGCCAGCTACCCTTAATTTAAGACTCAGAAATTTTAGATCCATCAATATATTATAAATATCATATTGTTTTAGGCACCAAAACTGTCACTGACCTTTCCCAAAGTGTTTAAATGTACTATAACTGGCATCTAAGGTCTTGAGGGATGGCAACGCTCCCAATGACTCTATCAAAATGCTTTCCTTGAAGTCAGATGATTCCAGATACAAGATTTCTAATTTCCTTAAACCTGTGATAGAGATAATTAACAATAAATAATGATTATTTACAATAATTCAATAATTTATAATATTAGAGTAAATATACAAGACATAGCATAAGTTTTTAAATTAAAATAATTTTTTAATATGATATTAAAATTTTATTAATTAAATATTCACCTTCATTTATTTTAAAAAAAAATTAAGAAATTGAACAAAAGTTAATAGCGTGTAGATGTAAGTTTCAAATTATTTCACTCGTTAAAGAATTAATTATATAAACCTTTTTAAGGCTTCATCCAAACAATTACTTAGGGGTTAATACACGTGTAATTATTAAACCTCACTAGGGAATGCCATCTGAGGTAGGAATGATTTACAACTTTACCATTGAGACCAGTTGATCCTGTGAAGCTATTGTTTGACAGATATAGAGATTTGAGAGTTGAAAAACCACCGAGAGATGATAAAACGCTGTCGTTCAATTTATTGGAACTTAGATAAAGTTCCTCCAAATTCCTCAACCCTGAAGCTAGCACTTGAAAACCTGAAAGAAGATTGTCAGAAGGATAGAGTGGAAGTATCCATTTTGTGTACTGTTGTAATATAATCATCTGTTAATCAGAAGGAAAACAGAGGAATGACTCTGTTATTTCTTGCGTGCGTAATCCATTTACAACTTCCCCACATGCTTTACACGATTTATTATTATATTGCTAACTAACTCTAACTGATTCTTAACAACTTCTAACACGTGTCCATGCATCTGCCAGCTACCCTAATTAATCTGCACTAACAGTGACCATATAAACAGCTGTAACAATATATACCTTTAATCATCCTAATTTTGATCTCTTCCGGTCTTATTAGAAAAACAATTTATATAAATCTTTAGAGATGAAAGCTCAGTCAAACATGATGAAATTAACGCTATCATTAATTACTAAGTAGATATAAAGTCCTCAATTTTCTTAAGAGAATGCAACTTACTATTGATACCAGTAGATGATCCTGTCAGCTGATTGGCTGACAGATCCAAAGACTTGAGAGATGAAAACCCAGTTATAGATGAAAAGATGCTATCGTTGCATTGATTCCAACTGAGGTCAAGGTTCTCCAGCTTTTTCAACCTTGATGACAGGACTTTGAGACCTGCATGATGTTTCTCAAAATTAAGCATACTGGAAGGAAATAAACGCATAGAAGCTAAATCATATGACAAGGAGAAAAGAAAATGTTTCAAAGCTAAATAATTAAACGGTCACCATAGAAGCTACCTGATCCTGTCAGCTGATTGTCTGACAGATCCAAAGACTTGAGAGATGAAAGCCCATTGAAGCATGATAAAATGCTTTTATCATCATTAAATCGGTTCTCACTTAGGTCAAGTACCTCCAGTTTCCTCAGTTTTGATGATAGGACTTCAAGCCTGGAAGAGAAACACATCAAAGCAAGATAATTGACATTAAACACCAGCTAGCCACTTCATCAGCCTAATCTCAGTATAAGATTCACACAATGATATGAATTTACTTTACGATTACAAGAACAGAAGCATTGAACCGACCTTGATTCTCAGAGCAACCAACCAGTCCATTACCGGACAAATCAAGACTTTGCAATTCCTTAAAAGGCAGAAACAAAGATGCGTTGAGAACCCAATCCCCCAAGCTCTGATCCCTTGCACCCCAAAGAGAGAGTCGGATCACTCGCCTTGTAGTGTTATCACACTCGATCCAAGACCACTCACAACAATTACTACTGTACTCCACCCAATCTCCCATGTAAATGCTGTTTGGGTCGATCAAAGCTTTGATCTCTAAGAGACCAATTCTCTCATCCTCCAAGCACCCATAACAACGACCACACCAGTCGCCAACCAAAGTCAATAATGCTAGCAACATCCAAGCCCCCATTTTTTTCATCATCATCTTGGATAATTCTATGAAGTACTACGTAGAATATTGTTGTTTGTTATGTCATATGTGCATTCGGGCAACCATAGAGGTCCTATTTATACTACGTTTGACATATAAATTCTGTTCAATTTAAATCAACTTTTCAATAAATAGTTAATGTTAATGAGCACAGTAGCAGTGTTATGTGTATTTGGGACTGTGAATACTGTACACTTTGGCTCTCTTCATACAGTCAATTGACTTTGACACACAGTAAAAATAAAAAATAAAAACTACTCCGTGGATTTGTGATTAAACTACAATACTAAATATACCCACTGATCTGTGGATTTGTGATTAAACTTGGAAAAAAACAACAATACTAAAAAAAGCCATATGTGAATTTGTGATTAAGAAAATTCATTATTTTATTTTTTGACATATTAGGTTCCGCTAGATGCACCGGATCAATGTGCGTGGTTGTCTTTTTTCTTATTTATGAGGATCCAATAGATGCATCAAGTCTAAGGCTCCACAATCACTGTCTGCCACTAGTCAATTCCTCCAACTTGTTGTGTACACTACTCTGGTTTTTCTTCATATATAGACATGGAAAGTCATGTGTTCTGAACAATTGATTTGATCTTGTGGAATACAAAAATTTCTTCCTCAACGTTTTTCATGGAATGAAGTGATTTCCCGGTAGCTTCACCATCCACTTGCACTTCTTTTTCTCCGTAGACTTGTGAAGTCGGTCAAGATTCCCAATGTATTATCGACATCATCAATTGTTGCTAATTTGGTTGAAGAAAGAAATATATGTTAGGCTGATTTACTTCCATATTAATTATTGTTGGATTCTTAATCTGAATGATATATATTAGTCCATTCAAAACAAATTCATTTTCTTTTTTATAAATATATTTATATAACTACGAAAAAAGAAAATGCATTGATTAGAATATTATTGATGTGTTTGAACGAAGAAAGTTAGGGCAAAGATGACCATCATATACACTGTCACGGGGTCAATTTTTCGCTCTCGAAAACAGATCTCGCGCGGTAGTCTAGTCCCGCTAGACTCAGCCTTTCCCTCACCGATTCACTCGTGTTTTGCCTACGACTAGTTTGTCCCACAAACCCAAGAGATCTCCGCACTCTTTCAACGTCCTAAGCAAGCGAAATAACACTAATGAATATGAACAGAATTCAAAACATAGCAGATTACAGGAACAAGTCCCAACCTTTTCATTAACTCAATTAAAGGATTACACAAAGTCCATCTTGTGTGCTATGCCCATCTCCTTTCTGCATGCTACACATTTTACAGTCTATCTAATTACAAGATAATGAAAGTTACAAGTATAAACTATCTCTAACTTCCTGTACAGCTGGAGCACCCATTATCCCATGTTCTAGCCACTTTCTTCCCCACATAAGAAACTGCCGCAACTGCTCCCAAAATTGCCGCAACTGCATTGGCATGTTCTCTCACAAGCCAACTGCCCACTGCCAGCACACATGCTGCCAGCGTAACTGCCTCGCATGCCTTGGACCGTCCGCTGTCCATGTTATCGTTAGCCCCTGCTGCTGAATTTGTTGACGCTGCTGAATTCCTCGACGCTATCGATTTCACCAGTGCTGCCGAATTCCCCACTGTCCTACTGTGTCATCCTAGCACTGTTTCGTCAAGGCCTTGGACAATCCTCGCTCAAGTCTCAACTCTCGTCAACTCACTGCTGTGTTAGCTGTTGCATGCTGCCGCACATGCATGCTGTCGATTTTCGCTACTGTCACGCGGGCTGCCACCCCGTAGCTACTGTCCAGCAACATTTTTCGTCAGCCTACACCTTGACGGATTTTAACCCTGTGACAGACACCATGTGGGCCAATAAAATTAAAAACAAAAGACAATATCAATGGCTTGCCAAAAAAAGAAGTTTTATGTTAAATTTATGTATATGTTAAATTACTTGATTAACTAAAGTTAATCCTGTAATATTGAATTATTTGTTGTAAAACATGATTAATTGACATATTTAAAGTCAAATAAATAACAAACCCCGCTTACTTTTAATATTAAAAATTATTTTCCAACATAAACTCTTTAATGTAAAAATTTAACATAATTAAAATAAATTGTGATTACCGTTGGAGCAATTGATTTGATCTTGGGACCCACAATTATTTTCGTTAGTCTGTTAATGTTTTTCTTCAAGCTTGTGGAACGGGGCGTTCCTCCAGCTTGTAGTGTAAGCTACTTTGCTTTTTTTCTTCGTAGACTCGGGAAGTCATTTGTTCGAACATTATTTTCTGACAAGTCTCTTAAATCTCATCATCCACTTGCACAAGTCTCTTAAATTATTTAAAACATGGTTAATATACATATTTAAAGTCAAATAAAAAATAAACTCCTCTTATTTTTAATGTTAAAAATTATTTTTTAACGTAAACTCTTTAACATAGTTAAAATAAATTGTGATTTTTCGAGCAGTTGATTTGATCTTGGCCCTTACAATTATTTTCATTGGTCTATTATTTGTTATTGTTTTCAAGCTTGTGGAACGGGGTGTTCCTCCAACTTGTTGTGTAAGCTACTTTGCTTTTTTTCTTCGTAGACTTGGGAAGTCATTTGTTCGAACATTTGATTTTCTGACAAGTCTCTTAAATCTCATCATCCACTAGCACTTGTTTTTCTTTTTCGTAGACCTTTGAAGTCAAGATTCCCAATTATCCACCGCATCAATCTCTATCCCATCAAAATGAATTTGGTGCAAGAAAAAAAATCTGATATTTGTGATTTACTCTTGGTTTTATAAGTGTAAACTGTAAAACCCAACCATTAAGATATCTACATGCATGTAAGACAGTTTCTAAACATATAAGGAAGAAGGAAGAAGGAAGAAAATGCATTGGAGAGTATATTTGTTTTTTAAGTAAGAAAATGCATTGATGAGTATTTTTTTTTTTAAATAGCTTTTGTGGTTATGATTTTAAAAGAATAAGTTTAAAAAAAATACGGTTAATTGTGATTTGTTGAATTTAAATATGTGTTTGATAAAAATTATGATTGAAATTTATGTATAGCAAAAAACATGTATAAAATATTTAGTGAAAGTGTAGTTAGAGTTGCTTTTTAAAGTGTTTTTTACTTGGAAATGCATCAAAATAATATTTTTTTTATTTTTTTAAAATTATTTTTGATATCAGCACATCAAAATGATCTGAAAACACCAAAAATATATCAATTTAAAGTAAAGAAAAAAAAATAAAAAATTTAATTTTTTTCAAAAGCGTTTTTGAATAACAACAACAAACAAGGTTTTACAAAACTCGATTAAAAAATCATGTAAAAAATACTTCACAAAAACTACATTTAAAACTCAATTTTTTAGTGGGCTTCATAGTACAAAACACAATTTGATTTGATACCAAATATCTTGCTGTGTTTGTTTCACTGCAAACGCAAAAACTGGTGCAAACAAACGCAGGTGTGTTTGGTATTGTGGTAACTTTATGGTTGTGGTTTGAAAAACATTATTTTTATAAAAAGTTTTTTTTAGTTGAGATTGGTATGGAAAAATATATGTTTGGTTAAAACAGTTGTTAAAATTGGGGTTGAACAAAAAGTAGTTTAATGTATTTGGTTAAAAATACTTTTTAAATTGAGGTTATAAAATAATTAAAAAAGATATATATTAATATTAATAATTTTTAATTGAAATATTGTTAATATAACTACTGTTATTACATCATGAAATAAATAATACTTTATATAAAGTATTTTTTATTATTTCATTAAACTATTTGTAATTTTATCACGGACGAAAATCATCTGACAAGGACTATAGTTTTTATAACTTCTTGAGCGTACAATAATATTATATAAAATATCATCAGGAATAAAATTAGGATTATAATCAAATTCTGTAAATGCTATGTTATCATAGGATCTTCTTCTAATATAATTATGTAGTATCTTTGAATAATGTTAAACACTAATTTTTTAAATAAAATATAATAACTGAGAAATTTTATTGAATTTTTTTATTTTACTTGGTTAGACCCAATATAATGCATTTAGGTTTAAGCTGGAATATCCAACCCAGAATAATGAAGAATAAATTCATTCTTCACCTCTTTACTGTTCACATAAGTAGTAGATACTCAATTTTGCAAAGCATAAAAATTGTGCTTTTGTTAAACATAAGGCATAAACGTTATTTATAGTGGGTCCCACCAAAATAAAACTCTATTTTTAACTAAATCAAACATTAATATCTGTGCTGATTATCAACTTGAAAAAACAAGAAAAAATAAAATCATTTATTTTTTCCTCACAAACATTATCGCAGTATTTCTTGACTTCTTACTCCTTAGCTTCAGTTCTTCTATATTGGCTTTCTTCTTCTCACCGTGATACTGAATATAGATAGTCTTTTTCATGATAATACAACATTTTCTATTATTACAATCCACTCTGGGTCTAAAATTTGATCTAGAGTTACTTTTATCAAAATTATTTTCTTATACTATTTTTTTAACATGAAAATCATATATATATATATATATATATATAGTAAAAGAGATTATTTAGATTTTTTCCTACCCTTGAAATTATTATGAACATAAGTAAAAGAGATGAAAACTCCTTTACCCACGTGTTGAGCATGCCCTAAGCATGGCTAGGATTTTGTTTAGCGGATTTTTTTTTTGATGAAATTGAATATCATTTCAATAAACAAATAGCAAGTAAAAATGTAACTACTAAACTAAATAGCGTATAAAACAGGAAATATTTAGAGTTGGAAATAAATCTTAATTTTTAGCATTCTCATTCTCTCTCATCTGCTGATTGTAAAATCAGAAATATTTGATAAGTAGTATATTGAAAATATTTTTTTTTTGTATTTAAAAAATATATTATATGTGAAGCTGGTATAAAGTCAACATCACTTATTCTGGAGCAATAAATACATCATAAGCATGTACAATAAGAGAGAGAGAGGATACATTTGATGGAGTTAGATTTAATAACTATAGCTCGCAACTTAATTATATATAAAAATAAAAGAAAAAAAAGAAACATTTGATGTAGGAATTTTTTTAAGGAAAATAGATATTTTACTTAGTTAATTTTATTTTTTATTCATAGTTTGATTTTATAGTTTTTTTCCTATTTATTTATATTTATAATGTTCTTGATTTTTAAAAATTTTAATTTATAAAAACCCTTCATTCTTCACTTTTATATTAGTCAACATTTATCCAGAGACCTAGTTTGAAAAGCTTTGGATCATAAGGACTTCAAATGCTTTGGGCCATGGGTAGAGATTTGAGAGGTGGTTTCTTAACGGATATCGGCTAAATATATATGTGTGTGTGTGTAATGCTTACTCTATTGGATAGGGA
>NW_011502375.1:20867-21345 GCF_000495115.2 Populus euphratica
TTACAAGTTGTCCATCGCCATACTACCCCTAACAGGAACGAGAGGCATCATAGTGAAACAAAAATCCTTTACTGCACAACTTAATTCTGAAGGCAAGTCAAGGGGCACGCTCTACTTTTGCAATCACTGAACTCTCTTTAATCCAATCTGGATTAAATCACTCGCTATCAAGAAACCTCTAACTGCAGTCACATATAGCGTAAGCATGATTTCTGAGCTATTTTCGCCAATCGCGACTGTCCGATTAACCACAAATAGAGAAAAGACTTTGAGCTAGTACAGGACTTGCTGAGCCAAGGTGACCTTGTGATATGTCCTGAAGGAACTACTTGCAGGGAGCCTTATCTACTTAGGTTTAGTCCCATGTTTGCAGAGCTAACCGATAATACAGTTCATATGGCCACTAATACTCAAGTTAGCATGTTCTATGCAACTGCGTACAGCTAGCGGTTATAAATGCATGGACCCTCTATTTCTG
>NW_011502383.1:0-10839 GCF_000495115.2 Populus euphratica
AGCTTCTGGACGTGATGAATTGATCGGCTTTAAACGTGGTATGGTCTCTCTCTCTATATATATATAATATGCACTAGCTAGGCGCCACAAATTATTTAATTTATACTCTGTATGGGAAGCTGTTGCTGAAATTTTAAAGCACAAATATATGGCCGAAACTATATAATATATCCTTATATTAATTATTTTCAACGGCATATTATCCTTGCTGTGTTTGTATATACAGCTGTTGCCCTTGTTCTACGTACGTAAGTTGCTCTGTTATATGGCCGGTTTCTTTGTTTTGCCATGAATCGGTACTTTAGACTATAAATGCTAATATCAATTAAGAATCACAACAACAAGCAGCGTGAATTTTTCCTTGAAATTTCAATCTCTTGTTGTCACCGTCGCTGTCGAATATGCTACTGTATATTTCGAAAGCTTTCTCTATATAATTCAACTGGTTGTCGCTATCATCAATCACTCCCTCAACAAGACGCAAAAATGGCCAAAAACATTAAAGAAGAAATCAAGCGTAATGAGTACCTTCTCCAAAGTCTACACCAACCTTAACTTGAGGTTTTTGGTTCTCGTTTCACTCATTCTCTCATTCCATTCTCTTTCCATCACAATATGCGTTGCTTTTGAACTTAAAGTTGGTATGGTAAATTTCTTCATCCATCAAATATTAGATGCAACTCTATATAATTATCATCATTAATGATATTTTCTAAATATTGCAGCCACAAACGATACAATTACATTCAGTTATATTGAAGCAACTGGTCGAGGACCGTCGAATTGGGGCCAGCTTGACCCGAAATGGAAAGCTTGTGGAGATGGAAAATTGCAATCTCCAATTGATCTTCTTGACCAAAATGTGAAAGTTCTCTATGGGCAAGAGGATCAACTGCGAAGAGATTATAAACCAGCAAAAGCTACTATAGTTAGCAGGGGATATGACGTTATGGTACGTAGGAAGCTGTATATGTTCCCTTTCCCTTTCCTTTTCTTTTTTTATTAAAAATTATGTATGGTACTACATCTTAAAATTTACGTTCAATTTATAAGGTGTCATGGAAAGGAGACGCTGGAAAAATTACCATTAATGGGACTGATTACAATCTGCAACACTCCCATTGGCATGTACCTTCTGAACATACATTCAATAGCAAAACGTATGTTCCTTGTGCCTTCTCTTATCATCTGGGAACTGGGATTTCGATCAATTTTGCATTTTAATTATTTTTTGCCAAAATTTTATAACAGATATGACATGGAGCTTCACATAGTTCATGCGAATTCTCTTGGAGAGACAGCTGTTGTTGGAGTACTTTACAAATATGGCGAACCTGATCCCTTCCTTTCAAAGGTTTTTGTTATTGCTACACACATGTATTTCTTTAATTTATTATTTTCTCTTTCTTCGTAATTTATAATTGGAAGTTGATAGAAGACAACATTTGGTTTTTTTTTTTCTTATCCCTTTTCTCATTTCTGGCAGTTGTCCCCCTATATAAAATCGGTCACAAAGCAAGAGAAGAGTCTGGGAATTCTTAGTCCAGACAAAATAGAGTTTGGGAGCAGAAACTTGTATAGATATATTGGTTCTCTTTCAACTCCTCCATGCAGTGAGGGTGTTATATGGACAGTAGTCAAGGAGGTTGTTCTTCTTTCCATGCCCATTTCTCTAGGAACACGTATTTCCCAAGAGATTGCTGTCTAAATTTCTTCTGTCTTATTACATTAATTTTATATTTTCATTGCTATTTATCTCTTGTAGGTTGGGACTGTTTCAAGGGAGCAAGTGCAACTGTTGAGAGATGCTGTTGATGATGTAAAGTCCACACCTATTAATAACCAATTAGAACAGATTTGATAAAAATTGGTTCAAGAATTGATGCTTAATACTTCCTCGAATAAACTAATTAATCTAAAAAAACTTGTGAAATTAAACCTAAAATGCTTGTTATTAAACCTTTTTATAGTAAATTGTTTTGTATACGTCATGTTAACTTGCATTTTTTGTCAGGGATATCAAGCAAATGCAAGGCCAGTTCAGCCATTGAATGGAAGAGTAGTTAATTTATTCATACGGTCAATGGACTTTTAATGAATAATTTACACAAGGCGAAGAGGGAAAGAAATTGTTGAAGAAGCACACGACACAGATAATGTCCTCCGTCAATGATGTTTGATGGATATATGTATTCTAAATATAAGTTTATCAAGCACACTAAAAGCTTGATCTAAATAAAATAGCCTTTGGGTCTATACACCAATAAAAAAAATAATTTTTTTAAAACAAATAACTATAAAAATTCACTAAATGACAAGAATTTTAAATAAAATAATGTAAATCTATTCTTGTGGGCACAAAGCCTATTTTGCTATTATTGTGGTTCAATGCCTCTTCTTCAAAGCAAGTTATTACCTTTAATATTCATTTATAACAAAGTTAGGAGTATCAGCCTCTAATATTCATTATCTCAAAAGTTAGAAATATTATACCCAACTATTGATAGTATAGCACAATAAGTTTATATTAATTTAAAATAAAACTAGTAATACAATTTATCTCAAGTAAAATATTTTAGAAATTATAATATTTTTCTTTTAATATAACTAAAAATCCTAATTTTTTTTATTTTTTTAAAGATTATCACATTATCAAGTGTGATTATACGCATACTAAGCTAGATGACTTTCCTTATAAGATTATCAATTTTCAATTTGGTTTAATTCGATGTCAATTCAATGTAATTTGATGTATAATAAAAAAATTTACTCATCTTAAATATCATAAATGTCAGAACTAAATAAACTTTTTATCTTTATAAGATAAAAAAATATATTTTTATAATCAGTATTGCATTTCTAAATATTCTCAAAAGCAATCTCTTTTTCTCTCACACACATATAAAGGTCTTTAAAAATAGGTCAAGAAGTGCTAACTGAGCTTTGTGTTTGAACTTAGCCTAAGTTATTTATCAAACAATAAATTCTTTAATACTAAAGGTAGGAGAGAAATAATTTAACTAATGGTTGTTGTTATTTAGGTCACAACACCTAGATGATAACAAATTATTTTTTTAATAAAGTAAAAAATAATACACCATTACTTTTCAATAAAAATTAGGATTATTTGACAAACTTGATCAAAATCTCATCTAATCAGAACAAGTCATATATAAATTTCAAACTCATAATTTTTACTTCGACAAAAAAGATTTGATAAAATTAAAGAGCATTAGAAAGGAATAAATTTGTTCTATATTATTTAATTTTTAAAAAAAAATTTATGGTTAAAGAGTTTGCTCCCTCTCATAAATTCTTTAGTTTAAATATTATAACCATTATTTAAGAAAATTTATTTAAAAAAAAATTCAAATCTATATAATGTAGTGAAATCAATTTCTTAGAAACCTTCATTGTCATTAAAGTTTTTTTTTTGTTATAATTTTTTTTTTAAACTCGAGACCTTAAAAAAAAAGGACACTAATATCAATTCAGCTACAACTCATTAGACTTTCTTTCAATTTTTAACAAATATAAATTCACTTATATATATATATATATTAATCTGTTTGAATCTCATAGCACACACGCACATATGTGTGGGTGTATGGTTGAGAATAATTGAGAGATTTAACCAATTGGTTAATTAATTAATACTTAAAAATGTATTTTTATTAAAATTTTATATTACTATATTGCATTTAAAGTACATGTACACTATCAAGACTTCACAATCAAACATCATGCAGTATTTTAGCAGCAAAAAAATACATGCATATTACAATATAGTAACAAACAAAATTCAAATATTGATCTAAATTCTCGAGGGTCTTTTAAGTATACCAAGTTTATACAAGGAATAAGAAAACAAACCTTCTTAAGAAACACTAGCTTTGTCTAACCTCCATAACTAGATTGCTTGCAATCATAAAGACGTTTCCTTTGAGTAACAAAGTTATCCTTCCCCTTTTTGTACTGAGTGACCTTGTGCAAGGTGTGTTTTTTGCACTCCTTGTTCTTGTAGTAGGTCTTCTTTGTTTTAGGAACGTTGACCTGTAATACACGTGTCATTAATTAATCAAAATAACAAAGAAAATAAATAAAATAACCTTGCAGAAAAATTCTCAAGTGCCATAACAAATACAATATGCAATTGAAACATGATTTCATTAAACAAGCTGGTCCAGTCACTTACTTTGAAAATGCATGTAATGCATTTAACGTCCATAAAATTTTACAATTCATGCACAAAATTGATTTTTTGCAGTTACTTTACAACCCCAACTAAACATTTTAGTTTGAATGGCAACGAAACGACACTGACATCGACCTAAACAAGTCAACTTAGGTAGCTTTTTTTGCAGATTTAACAGCTCACGATACACATTTTGAGTCAACGGTTGGGGTCTTTCCCAACAGAATCAAAGGTTAAAATTTTTTTTTTATATAAACAAAATTATCCTTTTCCATTATTTATAAATAAAAGGTGAATTTCATGGCCTAAGAAGGAGAAAATCAGGTCATTTTCTCTTGCTCACAATTATGTTTGTGTAATACATTACATAACCAAATGTATATAAATACAAGAACACTCACCATTAAATGTATGGCAGTTTCAAACATTCTCAATCATATTGCTTTGTTAATTCTTTTAACTAAAGGTAAAAAAAGCTCCTTATTTATGCATTCTTCTGATTTGCAGTGAAACAAGAAAAAAAAACACATCAATCAAAGCTTAAAATAACATTTTTCTCAAAAACATAAAATTGGTTTTTAAGAAATGATATTTTTTTATCTCTTTTGGGATGGTTTTAATTCAATAAATAAATGGAAAAAAACAAAAAAAACCAAAAGGTATGCAATGCATCCTAAAAAACAAAAAAAAATAAACAAAAGCATGAAAAGTAAGTCCTCGTAATTATTGAGGGAGAGTGATAATGACTATTGACAATGACTAAAAAAATAAGAGAATGATATTTTGATTTGCATGGGTTAGAAAAGTATGGTAGAGAAGGAATGAAGGGGCTCTGCTGGTTTGACATTGTAGGTATGGATGATGAGGACTAAAAAAATTATTGTTCATTGACAAAAAAATAATAATAATTGTTCATAAAATCACAAAATAAAAGATGAAAACTGAAATGGATAAAGTTTGAAAGAGTTCATGATCAACCAAGAAAAGATGATTGATTATAAAATGTTAAACATACATAAAAAAAATCAAAAAGCTTAATTCTATTCAAAACAAGAGTTCTTAATTAAATAATTAACCATAAATCACAAGATTAAATTAAGATTTAAACAATATTGATAAAAGAAGAGTTTAATTTATATCAGTATCATAATTCAATTTTAAATTTCAAAAATAATTTTATAAAAAATAATTTTTTATTCAAAAATCATAAATTCAAAATTCAAAAATATTTTTGAAACAAAAAGAGATAAGTCTTTAAACTACAATATATCAAAAAGCTAGAAGAATAGTTAGATTGAGATATTTTGACAACATAGGATGGAAAAGGACTTAGAAAGAAAATTAGGGTTGAAATACAAACTTGACTAAAATTAAAAGAATTAATTAATTTTAAGAACTTAATTAAATTTCTAATAGGTTTAATTGACTTATTTAAGGACTTAATTAAACTTGTAATGAGTTTTGTTGATTCAATTAAGGATCTAATTGAAAAAAATAAATTTAATGATCTAATTCAAATCAATTCATAAAAATTAAAATATTATAGATATAATTAAAATTTTAAAAGACTAAATTAATGTAATCAATGGTTCAATTAAAAGGAATTAATTTGAAGATTGAAAGTTGAATGAGTAGAAGAATATTAAAACCTACGATCAAATTACAAAAAATATATGAGTTTAAGAATTAAAATTAATTAAATTAAAAATTTAATAAAAGAAAATTAAAATATAGAATTCAATCAATAACCACATTTAAGAAATCTATACCAAAAATCACTTTTTACAAAACAATGAAATTATATTTTTCTTAAACTTGGTCAAAAGAAGTTTTACCTGTGCATCTTTTGTTTTGGTCAAAGCCCCCTTCATGCCTTTGATTCTTCTTCGTCTCTCGACTAAACAAGACAATCTTCACACCATCTCGTACTTGAATTTCACTGTAAACCAAAATGTTAACCCTTGCTACACCGATAACACCTTTAAATTCTCCCCCAGAAAAGGTACCCACACTGTTCCACATGTCAAGATAGCCTTGCACTCACTTGCTAGCCGCAGACAGACAAGCATTTATCTTTAGTTTTAATAAATGGCCAGGAACTATTTTCAAGCATCAATGGTTTACCCAGGCTTTAGATCCTTCTGTTTTGTCCTATAAAATAGCTTAAAAACCTTAACCCCAAACAGTTAGAGAGGGATTTGAACACTGTCATGAACATTATCTCTTTCGCCAAGACTGCAACGGCCTTACTCCTTAATCTTTCCAGCCCAATAAAAACCCAGAAATAGCCCTTAAATCATCACAACCCCCACTCAACAATCAAAGCCTCCAGCCATGACAGTGACCATTTAACCTGAAAACCCAACTCCATTTTCAGCCATATCAAAGCTCCCACTATGCAGCCTCTATAAACACCAGTACATCCTCAAAAACCAAAGATACCAGAGGCAAACACCCACCCCATGGGTGTACGTCAACCCCTCACTGACGGTCCAACCTCTTTTGAAGTCGAACGCCAACGCAGCCTCTCCAACGCCAGCAGCGTTCCAGCCACTTTTCACCAATAACTCTTCCTCCACAAGAACCTTGAGCCTCCAGCGTTCTAGCTCCACTAGCAGTGCAGCTGGGAGCCATCAGCAGCATCTCAGATCCTCCAGCAACAAGTTTTCAGCAGTTGCACAATGAGCACCACTATCTCAAGCCAAACACAGCAGCTTCATCGTGACGTCAATTGTAGAATCTTATTTTTTCTCCATGCCATAACTCCATCTTAGTTCTTGGTCCAGCCACCGTGGCCTTTTCTAGCCGAACACAGCAGTTGTGCAGGCGAGACCAACCGTGAGAAGTCCAGCAGCCTTGCCTCTTCTTTTTTGCCATTTGAAGCTTCAACTCGTCGGTCCTCCCATTCTTGTCTCTAATCTCTTTGGAGTTGGCTACAACCAAGGTTAGAGAGAGTAAGGACTAATTGCATGAGTTAAAGTTATTTTCTCTGCATGCTTTGTTTGTTACCTAAGCCATGTCTGGGCTACATTTTTTATCTTTCTTAGACTCTGGATATATGTTTCTTTGACATAAGATGATATCTACCTTGCTTTGGAACCCTTGTAAGCAATGATGCAAGAACCATGCTTGGAAATCTTCAATGATTGTCATGCATGATTTTTCTACAGTACTACTCTAAGGTGTGTATAGTTTTTGTCCTGGCCGTGAAAATGTTTTTTTGTTGATGAAGATTCAGTAGGTGCAAGGATTTTTTTGTTCTTTTGTTTTGTTGTCCCATGGTTTTTTTTTTTAAAAAAAAGAATCTTAAGCATGTTTTGGGGTCCTGGAAAAAACGAGGTGCTGGGAAAAATCCATGCAATGTTTGGTTTTGATTCTTGACAGTTAAAAATCTTCCCCGTTTTTTGTTTATGGGTTTGGGTTTTGAATCCCCTCTGCTAGGAAAGGAACAAAAAAAAGAGGAAGGTTGGGACATTTGTTTTCAGCCTATTCGGAACAAGCATGGCATTCTATCAAGAAGCTTGATGTTTTTTACTTTGTTATTATGGTATGCTTGGAAAACATATCTTTAATAAATTTTTGGTGGCTTCATTTTATTGATTTTTCTTGTTTTGCCAAACAAAGTTTTAATTTTTCAAATTAATTTCTTATTTTTTTTCAAATGACTATTTAATATTTATCTTTTAATATTTGTAATTGTGACTTATATGCAAGGTGTTTTTCCAAATATTAAATAAATTAATTTTTTTATTATTTAAAAACGCAAAACATTTTTAAAAAATACATTTAGATATTTTAAATTGCATATGATTAAGTATTTCAAAAATAATTTATATTTGCATAATTTAATATGTTGGTGTTTTTATGCCTAAAATGTAGCTATATAATTATTTTTTAATAGGACTTGATGACATAATTAAATAATCATAAGACTCACATATTGCCTTCTAGCAATATAACCCATCTTAGGCCAATTACAAGACTCGACTATAATTGAAAAGACTAAAATCTCACATATTGCCTTCTAGCAAGTTAGTCTTATTCTTGCTATACCCAAAAAAAACTTATCGTTGACTAATAAGAAAGTGAAATATACTTAGTTGGCTATTTAACAAGGTTGTAATGGCCTATTTAATAACCGATTAACACTTTGACAAGGAGTTTGAAAAAGCTCAGCAATGTTTGATATCAAACATGAAATTTAAAGTGATTGATAAAAATAAAGGACACTTAAGCCCTTATCTAAGAAAACAAAAACAATATCTGCTTCTAAATTAGAAGAACATCTTAGTTAAAGAAAAATCTGATTTTTATTCAAAGTCCCACTAAATGTTAACAAGATTATACTAATATCATAGTTTTTTCAAAAAACTTATTACAAATAGTTTTTTTAAAATATGTGGGGTAAATGTTAAAGATATAACATCAATAGAAATTTTATTATTAAAATTAAGAATATAGCCTTTCTAACTCTTGCTTCAAGCTCTCTTGCCCTGTATTCTTACGAAACTTAACAACATAAGATTTTTAAAAAAAGTAATTAAAGAAACCACTAATTATAATTATTGTTATTGTTATTAATTATGTCATAAATGAATTAAAAAGCATGAGGCTGTGTTTTATAATAAAAAAACATGTTACAACTTTTTAACTAAAAAATTAAAAAGAAAATAGAGTATATAAAATTGAATGTAAATATGAAATTTGTTAATAGATAATAAATTAGAAGACAAAAATATAAATATATTCCAATTATACATGTTCTCTAGTTCATCAAAAGCTATCTAGACATTATACATAAGTTTTAGTCAAATAACATTCAAAATCACTAAAACTGATAAGAATATCTACACTTGAACATAAAATTATTATTTTTAATTCTCTCCCCTATTTCTATATTCCTTTTATGTTTATTTTCTCCTCTTGAGTAGGTATTGGTAGTTGCTTTATGAGGATTATAAATTTTCTTCTATTCTTCTATTAAAATCAAAAGTGAAATTAATTTCAACAATTTACTTCATCTACCGAGTACAAGAAACGAGAAAGAGTTTACATTTATAGAGTGAAAGAAAACATAAAATCAAATAAAAGGAAATGATTTATTAATAGTGTCTAATTATATAAATGATAGTAATTAGCTATATGCAAAAAAAAAAAGAGAAAAATAGAAAAGATATTGATATTCTAAAGAAAAGGAATAAACAAGCCTAATTATAGAAAAGGAATTGCAACTGATAATAATTAGTTAGGTACAAATAACAAAAAACACAAATGGAAAAGATATTAAAAATCTTAAGAAAATAAATTAAAAAGGGTATTATAATTTCAAATGGAAAAGTTATTAAGTTTTTATGAAAGGAATGAAAAAAAAATGAAGGTATTAGAATTTGCGCTGATTACTCAAAAAGAATGTAACAACTTATAATTAGCTTTATACAAAAAAAAAAGAAGTAAAAATGATTAAAAAAACTAAAAAAAAGATAATTATAATTAAAAAATGAAATACAACTAATAATAATTAGCCATGTACAAAAAAGTGAAGTTATAATTGAAATTTATAAAAAAACAATATTTAGAAATTAATAAAAAGGACTAAAATTCACAAGTAGAATTAAAAACAGAAATGTTATTAAGATTCTTAATAAAAAGAAATAAAAAAAAGTATTGAATTTCAGGCTAATTATAGAAAAGGAAATTGTAAGCTATTATTTAAAATTAGCATTACTCATGTAAAAAAAGATATGAAAAAAAGGTTTTGAATTCGTAATAAAAAAGAATAAAAACGCAATAATATTATAAAATAAAAAAATGAAAAGGTATTAGATTTTTTTAAGAGAAGGGAAAACAATATTACAATTATGACTAATTATAAAAAATAAAATACAACCACCAATAATTACTTAAATAAAAGAAAGGAAAATAATAAGTGTAAAAAGTATTAAATTTATTTAGAAAAACAATTCATAATAAAAACTACTAAGATTTCTATTTTAGATATTAAGTTGATTAAAAATCAAGGGTATTTTAATAGATTCGAATGTTTCAACTCATAATTCATACTTTTATACGTGGTATTGAATAAATTAAATCTAAATCTTTAAAGCTAAAAAGGAAGCATATTTACTTCAAGATTTAACGGTATCAAATTATAAAGGAAAGAAATAAAGTGCAATATTTCTTACTTCATGTGTTAAGCAACCGTTTTGCACGCTTCAATGGATTGCAAATTAACAGGCAAGCCGTCCAGACAATTCTTTGCTTCAAGTGTTAATTTGTTGGATTTAAAATTAATAAGTATAAAATTAAATGAATCAATTGATTGATTGTTAAAAATTATGAAGAAGAAGATTTGACTAATTGTTTAATCCAAATCAAGTTATTTAAATTAAATAAAAAAATCATGATAATAAAGTCATAATTATTGATATTCTATAAATTATATACCTGAGCTACTTTTAATTTTGATATGGACAATCAGAAAAGATAAGCGTACCATAAAAAACCAAATCTTAATTTAGAAGAGATATAAAGGAAAAGTAATAATAAATTACGGAATAGTAATTTATTATACCATGAGTAAGAAATCAATATTCCAACAAAAAAAAAGCAGAATATTTATCAAGAATATATATATATATATATAT
>NW_011502383.1:12877-16137 GCF_000495115.2 Populus euphratica
CCTAGCTAGTAATACAAACTGAAGAGTAAAGAGCTCCAGAGATCTTCATCACGCGGACTTCTGTATATCATTTATTCAGCTGGTTTATTGCCATTATACTAAGATTCCATGCCGAATGTCTCTATATGATACCACAAAAATGGAGATTAGGAAAAAGGGAAGGAGTGTTCCTTTGCCACTAGCGTGTTCTCATTAGCCGTTGAGCTTTCTCTAAACCTCCATCCTTGTTGAGTACATATCTATCTATGATAAATTCAATAAAATTATAACGTATTATATAGCTTCTTTTAAGTAATTAATCAATTTTTGTGTCCAAGCTAGACAGGCTTAGATGAGTTGCAACTACATATTTCATTTTGCAAGCCAGCAATTTTGAAACAAAGCGCGTTTGCTTGTTTCATCAAGTGTAATTCATATATAAGAAAAATGTTATGTGCTCTATCAGGCTAGCTGTGATGAAGAAACTCAAGCTGGGAGAATCAGTAGAGGCACCCGCGGGTAAATGCTTAAAGTTAATGCGTATTGATGATTGAGACATGGCAAAGAAAATGGCTTCAACTGCTGGCTGCGCTAAGGCAGAGACACCTTAATTACATGTTGTGTAGAGAGCAGTTAGGGCACAAAAATAGAGCAAATGAATGCTCAGATCTGTAAAGTAAGAGAGACAGCAACTTTTCGGAGCTCAAAGTCTCTAGGCTTGGACCTTATGAAATTAGAGTTTTTGATATATTCTGAAAAGTTAGTAATTTATAAAAATTGTTCTAAAAATAATATACAATTGTTTTTATAGTTGGAAACTCACCTAACCTATATAGAAAAAAATGATTTTTTCAGCTTACTTTAAGGATTTTCCTAACCCCAGTTGCTGCTAGAAAGCTGACCTCATGGAGAAGGAACCTCCTCATCAAATTTCAACTCCATCCACAGTTTGTTTAAATACAAAACTATATAAAACCAGATTCACCAACTTATTTTAACAAATATTGCTATGTGAAGAGGAAAAACTCCATTAATCTTTAGTTAAAAGCTCAACTTCACAGTAAGACAGCATCTGCATTCCACGAAAAAGAACGAAGAAAACACCAAATTAGAGATGCTCAGCAGAAGTCAAACACAGACATTCTCAAACTAAACCAACAAAAAAGAAATCATTTATCAAAGAGAAAACAAAGGGAGATTGAACACAAGACCAAGAAAAACATTCTCGATTAATATTGTCGTATTCGATGGCCTTGCTCTTCCCTCCAGTTTTATCAAACTTAGATACCAGCATTTCCAAAACAACTGGTGAGACAGCAAACATTGAACTCGTAAGTGCCTCTCTCAGCTCATTAGAATCAATTTCGCTACTCGTGTCCTTATATATACATGTGTGTGTGTGTGAGTGTGTGTGTTGCGATTTTATATTTGGATTAAAAAAAAAAAAAATTGAACCTAGTCGGAAGTTTGATTTGATAATTTGCAAGTTTGATTGGTTAGTTTGCAATATCGAAGTTATTTTTTTTTATGCATTTTTTCCTTTAATTTAAAAAACAAAATATAATTCCATCATTTCAATGATTTATTTTTTTATTATTTAACTCAAAATAAAAAAAAAATTATTATTTATCATCAATAACCTACGTTTTCTATCTTGATATCAAATGTGGTTTTTTTTTAAGAAAATATTTCATCCAAAAGAATTCTCATACACTTTATTTTTGTGTAATTAAATAAAAAAATCACTTTTAAGATAAAAAAAAAAAATTATTGAATCCAATGACAATACATAACTTACGTGGTTTGGTTAATTGACTCAAGTTTATTTTTTTTTAATTGAGTATTATTTTTATATCAATTTGGTCCTTCAACATTAAATTAATTGAAAATTGAGTTTTTCTGTTATTATTTTCAAGATTATTTTTGGTAGTTTCACAGGTCAACTTTGGTTAACTTGAATTAATATATACAGTGTGTTTCCATTTCATTATTAAATAAAAATATTATTTAATATAGTCAGGTCACACAAGGAGTTAGATTGAAAATTTTTAAAGTTCTCATGTTGGATCAGGTTTAATGACAATGTCAAATAAATTTTTTTATTCCATCGTTCAATTGTTTTCCTTTCATTGAATTCTATTTGGCTTTTTCTTTCATCGATTTTATCTTTTAATATATGATTAATTTTGGGTATTCATAATTTATTTTGGTTTATGTGCTACGAGGTTGTTGTAATTTTAAATAAACAACTCAACATTTGATTACTCAATTTCATGAGCATTTATTTTTTGTTATCATATCATGAAAAAAATAGTTTAAAAAAAATTATTAAACCTAATAAAATTCATAATTCGAGCCGCATGTTTACTTGGTTAAGACATAAAGTCTAAATCACTCTAATATGTTCATGTTTCTCCATATTAAATAAAAATATTATCTTAATTTTTTTAAGTTAAACCATACTTTTTACTGGTTGTTCATATTTTTTAAAAATATTTTAAATTAACTAAGTTATATTGAAATAACTCTCATATAATTTAATTTTAAATATAAATTAAACAAAATTAAGCTATTTTTTCTAATTGATATGTTATGTCAAGCTTAATAGCAATACTAAATTATTCCTTGCATCCTATATTTTCTTTTCAGATTCAATAAAATTTTAATGCAGAGTGTCATCTAGATTAAAATAATCCCAAAATAAAATCCCATAGAAATAACCACGTGATGTAGTTGCATGAAAAAGATTAGTTGGTGATAAATTTTGAAGTCATGGGAATTAAAAAGTGCCATTATTAAAATCCCTTTCTACTCAAAATACAAATTATATTTATTTTCTCAATATTATGGAATCCATTCGTCTCAGGTTAAGAATTTTTGTTAAGTTGTGTTGATAAGACACATGAACATATCAAAGCAAAGAAGCGGGTTCAAAGCCCTCGATATTCTCGCCGGAAACACCCTCAATTTTCCGTTACCTTATCGGAACTGCAACGACGCTCAACAAATTCAAGAATGATAGAGGGTGGGATAGTGAAAATTGTTCGTAATTAGCAGCTTGCCATCATAGGAGTGAAAAGAAAATAACAAGACATCACAGCTCAAAGATTAAAAAGAAGAGGGTACATGTATTAGAGACATCAATCTGCAAACCAGTATCCACTAGACCCTTGAAACAGTCTAGTTTTAACGGCTAAAAACAGATACACAAACTTATTTTTACCAAGTGAAGGGGAAAAAAATCTGCAAAAGACCCAGAAAGTACATCACTTTCCAAATTC
>NW_011502383.1:17422-21221 GCF_000495115.2 Populus euphratica
ATCCGTAGCCGGCTTGTGGATGAGGGTAGCCTGACATTTCGAGGGAGAAACGGAGAAATTATTTATTTATTTATTATTATTATTATTTGGGTGAGAGGTCAGCGAGAGAGGGAGGAGTTTAGTGGAGTGGGAGTGGGTCTTGGGCCTCTGGGTTTATATAGAATTGGAAATGTAAATTATTTAGAATATTTTTCGTTTTTGTTTTTTAAATTTACTAATAATTCGATCGTGCTTTGTATTTTACCTTTTTTAAAGATATAAAAATTCATTATATTTACTTATATTTCTATCCCTTCAATAAAATACATCTCTCTCTTTTGTATTTATTATTTATGTGCAAGACACTGATTAATTAAATGCAGCATAGTCACACCAACATATTTTTTTTTTAAATAGACATTTGATATTTTTATGTATTTATTAGATTTTTTACTGTGCTATGCATAGGGATTTAATTTATAATATTTCAAAAAAATAAAAAATATAATAACACGGATTAAAAAACACATAAAAGTGAACCCTCAAGGCATGTTAAAATTCAGTCAACGGAAGTGGCATTTTCCTATGCAATCACCCCCGACACAAAATCACAATCTGCGCAGCAACACGTGTCTTCACATGGCCACCTGTAGGCGACGACTTGGCTTACGGGTTGACTTTACCTTTGGTCAACTTACCATTGGTCGATTTTTTTTTACTTTTTTGCATGTCTTAAGATTCAATCTGTCTAATTCCATTGGATCACACACGGTTTCAGGCCCGTATTTGAAAACCAGGGCTCGGAATTCTACCGCTGTATTTGGATTTTATCGCTCGGAATTTGACCACTCAATTCAAAGGTCATCATGCTATTTTTATTTTTTTTTGTTAATTTTATTGCCATCGGACATTAACGAAAAAAACTGTAATTTTGAAGCTTATCTCACATGATAAGATTGTAGATCATGTCAGGGGAGGTATCTGTGAATTAGTCTAAATATTTATATTAATAAGAAAAATCTATAAATGATGAAAGTGTAACGAGACATTGTTTGTCGGCCATTAATTTGTTTTGTAAGAGAATATTGGATTTGTCATAAGTTGACAAGTATTAGCATCCATTAAAGAGAGAAATAATGCATCTGAAGCTGTCATCTAGAATGGTAATGGAGGTCGTCCTCGTGAGCCTGCGCTGATAGAGGCGAAGGTGAAAGCAGATATTTTGATGATGGCTTGTGTGCTATGATCTCATTATCATTCACAGCACTTGCCTTTCGCGTCACCCCACGCACCACCACAGAATCGATCCTTCGCTGGATCGGCGCGCTAAACAGCCTCTTAAAATTAAATGAAATACCATGACCATATGTGCTTTTTATGTACTCGCAGCAAAACCAAAGCAAAAACAGACCACATTGTTGTAATTGTCACAACTCGTCGATGACGAGTTAAAATGTTTCGTTAAAATTTATATAAATTAAAAAAAATAAAAAAATAAAATGGGTTTTTATTAACCCAAAGAATTTTATATTTAATAATTAGTCAAATTCAATGTAATATAGATATAACAAACATATCAAATCTAAAAAACTTAAGCTTGATAATCATTCAAGTTCAAAATAACTTAAATTTAACAAACATTACAAAATTTAACAAACATTACAAGGCCAAGAAATTTGAATTTGACAAGCAACCTAACTCAGGGTAAAGAAGATTTGACATGTATTCCAGATCCAAATAATTTAAACTTTACAACGAGCAACCTGAATATAGCATGGTCCTGTAAATATACAGGATCTAAAGAACTTAGACTTGAGAGTCAATGAGGTTAAAAGAAGGTGTAGATTTGACCAACATGTCTGACTCAAATAACTGGAGCTTGGCAATTAATTATCCTTAAAGTAGTATAAATTTAGTAAACATGTCAAATCCAAAAAACTGTCAAGCCCAGGGCAAGTGGATCTAGCAAACTCAAAGCATTTGAATTTAACAATTACCAAGTTCTAAAGTTATATATCTAATCTTATATGATCCCCTAAAATAAAAATATTAAAGGCATAATAAATTACCATGCCTCTTCATTTAAAATAATCATTCATATTGATGTAATGATTTCTATATACTGATTGATGTATACAAAGTCTCTCTTAAGAGACCTATTATATTTATTGTCTTATTAATAATATGTAAGAAATATTTATTTCTCGTTCATGCCACTGAAAGTATAGAACTTTTTAGTCCTTTTCTTCTCTAAAAACAATAAAATTCAGAGGGTATTAATACCCCCATGAACCATCCAAGTAAAATATTATAACTTTTTATACTTTAAAAAGATAGATATATAAATTTACACCGATAAAAATATCGATAGATTATACATTACATACGAGTATACCGATAGAATGTGTTTGTTAGTACATTCCAGTAACCATGAAAACCATTCCCTTTCTCATTAACATTGTTCATGGTGTTCATTACATATAGGTATACCGATAAAATGTTTTCGTGGATATATTCAAGTGATTATAAGTTTTATTCACTTTTTAATGTGCTAATAATTAATATTTTTTTTACTATTCATTTTTTTTCCAACGACGGTGACAAAATAAAAAGTTGTTGATAATAGTTAAAGGGCTTTCTAAAAAGTCTCGTGCATGTTAAAAATTTCCATTTAACTTTATAAATGGAATCACCAATAAAAATATTAAAAATATTAATATCTAATTTTATGTTTGTTATTCCGTTGGTAAAAGACTATTAAATTTTAACTTGATTTTACAAATAGAATCACTGATAAAAATATTAATAATATTAATATTTAATATTTTATTGGTAAAATTAAATTAAAAAACTATAATCAAAATAGACTATTAAATATATTTTTTTCTCAAAATAGTTTTTCTCCTTTTCTCTTCTCCCCTCTCTCTCCTTCTCCGTCTAAATCAAGCATTCTTTTACCTTCTCATTCTCATATATCTTCAAAGCCTTAATCATTGACAATAGTTTTTTTAATGAATTATTTTTATTTATGAACTCGTTGGTAATATACATATTAATAGACTGTAAATATAAATATCAATAAAAAATTTCATTAATAAAATTATTATAAAAGAATGATAATATCAATATACAGAAAGTTACCTGATTCTGTATAACTATTACTCCTACATTTAATTGAGAGTATTAGAACCAACAATGTAGTTGCCTCTACACTGCTGTTTGATGTCAAGATAGCTCTTCCTCTTCCTTCTTCATTTGTGTGTATACGTCCCTGCCTCTTGCTCTCTCTTCCTTGCCTTTTGGTTAATATCCTTTTATAGGTGAAAGCTAATCCTTTGAGGAAAGGAAATAAATCACTGAATTGATAAGGATTGATTCCTAGAAATAAACTTAGGTGCTGGCCACCGATATCTCTTTGCTTGATTTGTGGAGAGAGGATCAAAGTTTGAAAGCTGATTCTTGCATCAGAATGGAAAGGTTGGGCTGCTGGTCTTGAAGGGAGGCTGATTGAGGAAATGTTGTTTCTGTGCCACCAAGAGATTCAATTAGGACTAAGATCGAGCCCTAATGTTTCATAAGAGGCAGTCGTTTCTGCTTTTCTTTTTATGCTTAGAAATCTGCAAAAACATCAACCAAAATGACATTATTTGCTTCAAAGATTTAAATTGTGTTATTCCTCAATTTAAACCAAACGCATCGTTTCACTTAATGTGAAAATTAAGGAGTCGTTTCCTCGTCTCAATAGGAAATAGGATTTTTCCGATTAAAATCAAGCCAAACTTCATAATGAAAAATCAATTGGAGATTTTTCTATTAGGAA
>NW_011502398.1:0-21059 GCF_000495115.2 Populus euphratica
TTGTTTGTTCTTGGGGTTCCATCAATTCACATCGAATCTGTAGCAACTCAAACTCTTTCACATACTCTTCCACGCTTAAAGATCCTTGTCGCAAAGTCTGAAGTCTGATGTATAGCTCTTGTTTATAGTAATCAGGAACAAATCTCTTCTTCATCACTCTTTTCATAGTTGCCCACGTTCTAATCTCCTCTTCTCCATCCCTTCTCCTCTGAATCTTTAAGTTTTCCCACCATAAAAGAGCATAATCTGTAAACTCAAGTGCTGCCACCTTGCATTTCCTTTCTTCAGAATATTCATACCATTCGAACACCTTTTCAACCTTCTGAATCCATTCCAAGTATTCCTCAGGTGAACTACTTCCTCGAAACGGTGGAATCTTAAGTTTGAGACCACTAGGAGGATTATTATTCTGTCTTCTTGGTCTGCCCCTGTCGTCGGCCTCATCATCCCCATTTGGATCTCCATCAACTTCTACAAAATCATTTCATGGCACCCTAAGTGCTTGCCTCTGCTAGGGTTGCAAATTATTTCTTCGCATCATTTGAATAAGGGTATGCAACTGTTCACGAATTCTAGTAATTTCATCCCGAATCTCAGCATGAGATCGTTGTAAGCCCATAACCTGTGCCTGTTCTAAACTTAACCCTCTTGGCAAATGTTCTTTATCTCCAGCCATAATTAAGTTTATCAATTGCAATTCCAGCAAGCCTTTCTTCTGTTTCTAGCTCTTGCCTCATGTTTAAACATTGTATTCATTCGATCAGACATTGTCGAGACTTGTAGTCCTCTCCAATTGTTGTTCCAATAATATCACCATTTATTATAGCTTTGGGGATAACCCCTAAAATGTGACTACCTCTTAAAAATGCAGCTATTGACACACCCCCCATTAACCCAAGGCTACCTCCTCCATACACCAAATGAATCTTTCTTGCAGCTAATACCTGACCAAGATGATTTGCTGATTCTATAAAGTCTTTTTCTTTCCCAGGACTAGATCCACCAAAAACACAAATATTTCGTATTTGATGACTTGAGGAACTTGCCATTTCTACACACTTTGATATCTATGGAATGTGTGGGCTAAGTAGAAATGAAGGAAAGAATTTATAGATGAGAAAGTGAAAATGCAATCATATCATCTATATGTAGGTTAGCTGGAGTCTCTCTCTCTCTCTCTCTCTTATTATTATATATATTTTTTTAAAAAATATGTGTATGTACAGATAGTTAACATGTGTATGTACAAGTAGTTGTGATTGTGGCTTACATCTTCCCTTGGTTTTATGTCCAAGAACGACTTAAACGCACTTTATGGGTTGGGGATAGGCTTCCCATCCAGTTTTTTTAAACACTTGCAAACAGGGTCCTTTTTAGTCAGATTTCCAAGACTATATCGAGCATGTTCTTTATGGAATTGTGGCCATAAATCATAAATTACACAATTCATATCTCCACTAGGGTGCGTCTCAAGAGTCAATAGAAGATTATCTAAAGACTCCTTATTTAAGTCATCCTTAATGAACTGTATTTTATCTTCACGATTTATAGATACCATTTCTAAAGAACGATATTTTGTATTACAAGTTCATCAGGCACATCTGTGACAGACTTGCAATCGTTTTGCACGACGTTTCTTTGCAAAAGTGCTTTTACCTGTTATAAGCATGTATGAATTGAAAGAATTTGAGTACTCACCTAATAATCAAACCTTTGCTTCAATTAGCCAGCGGATATCTTCAGGAATTCCATGGTTCATTAACAATCTCAATCTTGCACATCTAACACAGTAAATTTTTGTAATCGCATTCTGAGGCCGAGCAGGAAAATACTTTTTTAATTTTTCAAGAGTGGTGTCCATTTTCAAATCAAGAGAGATGTAAAGAAGGGAGAAAGAGCAAAGAATTGAACAAATATATACACAGATATTAGTTATTATGGGAAACTGAAAGAACCGACTGAAGTCATGGAGTACCATTATTTGCCATTTAACCGAGGTGGAAAAAAAACTAGCAAAACAAAGGTCACACCAAAAGAAAACACAAAATCAATGTGAGAGAGAGAAAAAATATATATCAATCTTCATATAAAGGATCAGCCCATTCAATAGAGTCATTTTCAATTGCAAAGTTGTCAAAGTAAGCTTTCAAATGATGTCTATTTACCTTGAAAACATTACCATTCTTTGGATTCTCGATATCACAGGCCCGATATGGATACACATGTTTCATAATAAAAGGACCGCTCCATCTTGATCTTAGTTTTTCAGGAAATAAATGGAGTCGAGAATTATAAAGAAGATTTTTCAAAGCTGCACGATCATTAAAAACAACAAGAGGTAAGCCGACAAGATAAGACCTAAATTTTTCACATGCAAAAATTACTGCAAGCAATTCTTTTTTAGTGGTGGTGTAATTCATTTAAGCACTATTTAAAGTTTTACTTGAATAGTAAATCACATAAGGTTTCTTATCTTTTCTTTGTCCCAAAACAGCACCCATGACATAATCATTAGCGTCACACATTATTTCAAAAGATAATGACCAATCAGGAGGTTGAATAATAAGAGTAGAAGTAAACAAGTTTTTAAGTTTAACAAAGGTTTTTTCATATTATTCAGTCATTCAAAAACATTTTTCTTTGTTAGAAGGTTACACAATGGCTTAGATATAATACAAAAATCTTTGATGAACCTTCTATAAAAACCAACATGTCCTAAGAATGATCTAAAATCTTTGACAGATTTTGGTGTTGGCAAGTTGGCAATTAATTCAATTTTAGATTTTTCAACCTTAATTCCTTTCGATGAAACAATGTGACCAAGGATAATGCCGTTTGTTACCATAAAATGACATTTTTCCCAATTCAGGACAAGATTCTTCTCTTCACACCTACTCAAAACCTTTTCTAAGTTAGTCAAACAATCATCAAATGAATCGCTAAAAATAAAAAAATAATCCATAAAAATTTCAAGAAAACATTCAACCATATCACTGAATATGCTAAGCATGCATCTTTGAAACGTGGCTGGCGCATTACATAATCCAAAAGGCATCCTTCGATATGCAAAAGTACCAAATGGACATGTAAAAGTGGTCTTCTCTTGATCTTCCAATGCAATTTCAATTTGATTATAACCTGAATAACTATCTAGGAAATAATAAAATTCATAATCTGCAACTCTTTCTAGGATTTGATCCATGAAAGGTAAGGAGAAATGATCTTTTCTAGTCATTGAATTAAGTTTCCTATAGTCAATGCTCATGCGCCAACCAGTAACGGTCCTAGTTGGAATTAACTCATTTTTCTTATTTGTTATCACTGTGACTCCAGACTTCTTGGGTACAACTTGGGTAGGACTTATCCATTTACTATCAAAAATAGAATAAATGATTTCATTATCTAGAAGTTTAATGACCTCATTCCTCACTACTTCTTTCATACTAGGATTAAGTCTTCATTGCATTTTTCTAGAGAGTTTAGCATTTTCCTCTAAATAAATCTTGTGTGTGCAAATCAAAGGACTAATTCCTTTTATGTCAGCTATGGTTCATCCTAATTCATTTTTGTATATTTTCAGAGTTTATAATAACTTACCTTTTTTATGTACATTAAGTTTGGAAGAAATTATTACCAGAAAAGTTTTATTTTCTCCAAAAAATGAGTATTTGAGATTGAATGGCAATGACTTCAAATCAGGTTTTGGTGGTTGAAGACATGAAGGTATAGACTCAATTGATCGTGGTGGCAACTCTTCAATTTGTGGTCTCCAATTACTTGTCTTTGATTCTTCCTAAAAATAAACCATTTGCAAATTATCAGACTCATTAAATTCAATTTCACTGAAAATAGTTTCAAATTGATCATAAACTAATTTTTTAATAAAATCTATTTCCTGTAAATCATTATTATCTCCAGGTTGCTTGCAAATGTTGAAAATATTCATCTCCAATGTCATGTTTTCAAATGATAACTTCATCAGTATATTCCTACAATTAATCAATGCATTAGAAGTTGCAAGAAATGGACGTCCTAAAATAACAGGAATTAAATTACATGTTTCAATAGTTTGTGTATCTAGGACAATAAAATTCACATGATAAATGAATTTATCGACTTGTACTAACACGTCTTCAACTATTCCTCTAGGCACTTTTAGATCTATCAACAAGTAACAGAGTTATAGAAATTGGTTTTAACTCACCTAAATTGAGACTTTGAAAAATGGAATATGGAAGTAAATTCACACTAGCTCCAAGATCAAGTAAAGCTTTTTCAATTTTATGTTCTCCAATAAAGCACAAAATTGTAGGATAACTAGGGTCTTTATATTTCAAAGCATTATTGTTCTGAAGAATGACACTTACTTGTTTGGCTAAAAAGGCTTTCTTTTTCACATTCAGTTTTCTCTTCACAGTGCACAGATATTTCAAAAATTTAGCACAAGAAGGTACCTGTTTAATAGCATCCAACAAAGGTATATTGATCCTTACCTGTTTGAAAGTTTTAAAGATTTCAGAGTTGTGATTGACTTTCCTTTGTTTGTTCATGACATGAGGAAATGGAAGTGCTGGTGGAGAATTAGTCTTTTCTTTGCAATGTTCAACTTCAACCCCTTCCTTACCCTCAAAGATTAACTCATCATCTTTCTCACAAGGTTCAAGAGTGGGTTTTTCAATAACCTTACCACTATGAAGAGTGATGACTGATTTGACTTGATCCATGTGATGGTTTGCGAAACTACTTGCATTTGCATTGTATTGCCCTTTGGGATTTTGCTATGGTTGAGATGGAAACTTACTTTTCTTTTGAAAACTGAGAGTAGATGTGAATTTTGCAAGAGCATCTTTTATATCTGCCATGGTTTGAGCATTTTGAGTGTTGATTCTCTCCTGCTTTTCAATGAATGCATACAATGTTTCCTCCAGATAAAGAGGTGCATATCCATGAGAATTTTGAAAATTATGGTTTGCTTGAAATGGTGGCTGTGAAGTTTGTGCATTATTATTACCACTCTTCCAACTGAAATTTGGGTGATTTCTCCAACTAGGGTTGTATGTTTGCGAGTATGGGTTATAATTGGGCCTTTTAAAACTATTTCAAGCATGGGCTTGTTCATGGAGACATTCCTTAAAAGAAGGCAAAGTTGGACAGTCATTAAGTGAATATTCATTGGTTTCACAGATTTGACACACAATGTCTTGAACAAATTTTAATTGACCACTCTTTTTTAATTCTAATGCCTCAACTTTTTTGGCTAAAGATGCAAATTTGGCTTAGAGATCATGATCTTTCCTAAGGTTGTACATACTTCCACTAGATGTATGAGGTTGCGTCTTACCTAGTGCCTCATAAGTACTTGTAGTGTCCTAATTTTGAGCATTTTTAGCTAGCAAGTCTAGCTACTCCATTGCTTCATTAGGGTCTTTATTTTTAAAAGTTCCATTGCATATCAATTCTACCATTTGTCTATCTTTAGGTGTTAACCCTTCATAAAAATATAAAACCAATCTCCATGTTTCAAAACCATGATGAGGGCAAGTATTAAGGAAGTCCCGATACCTATCCCAATATTGGTAAAATGTTCTCCTGGTTTTTGAGTGAAAGTGGTGATTTGTCTTTTGAAAGAGTTTGTTCTATGAGATGGAAAAAACTTTAAAAATTATTGTTGCATTTCATCCCAAACATGAATGGATCCTGACCTAAGATTTTGTAACCATGTTTTAGCTTTATCTTTTAATGAAAAAGGAAAAAGCTTTAATCTAATGGTGTTCATGCTACAATTTAAGTCATTATAGGTGTTACAAACGTCTTTAAATTCTCTCAAATGCAAGTATGGATTTTTTAGCTCTAAGCCATGAATAATATTTGGCTTAAAATTAAAGTGAGATGCATCAAGAGGGAAAATTATGCATAAGGGTGCACTTGTTCTTGTAGGGTTCATTTGGTCTCTAAGTGTTCTAACTCAGTTATTCTCATTATTCTCATTATGAAGTGACTGGTTATCTTCTTTAGCTATTTTTTTTTCTGAAAATGATGAGGATACCCTACAAAGTCTACCACTTAATGTACGTGACCAAACTCTCATGCACGTGTAGGAAGAAAATAAAAGGAGGAAGAAAATAAAAGAAGAAGGAAACAAAACAAAAAAAAAAGTTAGATACAAAACAAAATGAAAAGTGAAAATAAAATAAATATTATAATTTATATAAGAATTTACCTCTCCAGCAATGGTGCCAAAAATTTGACATGATCAAAGAGTTGATGTCTTATCCCAATTGCAGGAGTGTCAAAGTAATAAATAACCCGGCAAGACTAGGGTTGAACCACAATGAAGTTAACTATATAAATTATAAATAACAACAACAACAACAACAACAACAACAATGATGGTGATGGTGAGGATGAGTTAAAGAGGACTTTGAGATGTAAAATTAATGTGAAGATTATACAATGATAAAAACAAATATCAAGGTTAGAGGATACACTAATAGTATTAGAGATAAGTAAGGTATAAACTCTTTATTAATTATCAACATGATCATATTAATGTTGTTTACATAACACAATACTTATAAATTTTATCAAGTATTCATGATGCTAACTTATGTTGACAACAAATCAAGTTCCTCTTATAATAACGATGTCGGCCGAAGACTATGAAGGATCAAGTATTTGATGTACCAAGTATTATACAACACAAATCTAGATTAACCATTTAACAAGGAAGGTATTAGGAATTAATAAGATAAAAATGATAAGACATGTTAATAGCAAGTTGTTTAGGATATAAGCATTGAAGTCCATATTGAGTTTATATTATACTTATCCTAACACCATTAGTGAAACCTTTTCACCTTGATATAATTAACTTAGCTGAACATTATAAAAGAGAAAAACTTAAAAAAACAATATAAGAACATAAACATGATATAAGTTAACTAAGTATAGTAAAGGAAATGAAAAGCATGAACAAGAGATTAATGAAAGCAAAACTTAAGCATTACAAAAATATAAAGAGAGAGAGAGCAAGAACATGATCTTGATATAAAAAACAAGATGTCCAAATAAATGGTAAATGCATCCTTTTATAGGCTAAAATTCAAAACTATTCATGTGGTAATTGATAATTGATGTAGTGGCCAACTATTGATTAGTGGACTTGGTGGACAACATCACTCAAGCACTTTGGATGGCTGAATTGACATTGATGCAATCAGAATTTAAAAAAGTATTCTTCATGAAAGTTGTTGAAAATTGTCTTTTCCTTCCACCCACTAAATTTTATATCATTTAAATTTTTATAACTCCAGTTATGGGTAAAACTTTGAATAGTATTTGGGCTAGATTGTAAGACAGATTCAGACTTCTCTTTTGTGGCCAATCTTTGAATTTGAAAATGGCAAATTTGGGTCTTTTCATACGCATGAAAGTTGTAGGCCTATTTCTTATCTTTTTAGCCATATAAATTAAGATGAAATCCAAGATCTATAGCTCTAGATATGATCCGATGACTAAACAGTATTCGAATTTGAAGTGAATCGGCATCTCCTTCGTAAGCTTAGCCTTTTCTTTGTCCTTTCACTTCCAATAGTGAATCACAACAATCAATCCTTTAAATTGTGAGAATACCTGCATTTAAAATGAGCATTTATCATAAATTAAAGGTATTTTATATTATCAGACTTGTTATTATAAAACATGCTCTAGTTAAAGAGTTATTGATACTTCAAGTGCAAAATAATGATATAAAGCCTTGATAAAAATGTATTTTTAAGTACTAATCACCTAGCTCGGTAAATTTTTGTAATCACATTTTGAGGCAAAGTGGAAAAATACTTTTTCAATTTTTCAAGAGTGATGTCCATTTTCTAAGATGAGAAGTGGAAAAGAGAAGGAGCAAAGAATTAAAAAAATATTAGTTATCATGAAAAACTGAAAGAACCGACTTAATAGTTATGAAGTACCATTATCGGCCATTTAACCGTGGTGAGAGAGACTAGTAAACCAAGAGTCACAAACAAAAAAACACAAAAACAATGTGAGAAAAAACAAAATAATCAACCTTTATCTATAGGATCATTCAAACCAATGGATTCATTTTCACTAGGAAAATTATCAAAGTAAGCTTTCAAATGATGTCCATTTACCTTAAAAACATTGCATTCTTTGAATTTCCAATATCAAAGGCCCTATAAGGATACACATGTTTCTCAATAAAGAGACTACTCCACTTGATCTTAGCTCCATAGGGAATAAATAGAGTCGAGAATTATAAAGCAAAACTTTTTGATTAGTACCAACTTTTTGATAGTTTTTACAAGTTTTGCAGAATGCATGCGTGTCCTTGAATATGGTGGGCCAATAAAATCCATTTTGAAAGATTGTCGCAGCTGTCTTTTTTTATGAGAAATGACTCCCACATGCTTTAGAATGACAAAGTTTAATGACATTACTTACCTCATTATCAGGGATGCATATTTGAAATATTTGATTAGGACAATATTTGAATAAGTTAGGGTCATCCCACTAAAAGTTCTTTACTTCGTTTAAAAACTTTCCTTCGTCTTGGGTACTCTAGTGAGCTGACAAATCTCTTAAAGCAAGAAAACTGATATTTTTATCATACCAACGCATTGGACTAAGAGAAAGTAAGGATTCATTAGGAAAGTAATCATCGATTGATGTGATGTTAGATGTCGAATCTATTGTCACTCTTAACAAAAGATATGTATCAATATTATCAGTGCCTTTTTTATCCGTGATTTCTTCCTAAGAATAAATCATTTCCAAATCTTCAAATTCATCAAACTCATTTTTACTTAAAGTAGATTCAAGTTGATTACAAACTAATTTCTCAGTATGATCTACTTCTTGTAATTCATTATCATCTCCAGGTTTCTTGCAAATGTTGAAAATATTCACCTCCAAAGTCATATTTCCAAATGATAGCTTCATCAATCCATTCCTATAATTAATCAACGCATTAGAAGTTGCAAGAAATGGATGTCCTAAAATAACAGGAAATGAATTACATACTTTCAGAGTTATGGTTGACTTTCCTTTGTTTGGTTATGGCATGAGGAAATGGAAATGTTGGTAGGAAATTAGTCTTTTCTTTGCAATTTTCAGATTCAACACCTTCCTTACCCTCAGAGATTGACTCATCATCTTTCTCACATGGTTCAAAAGTGAGTTTTTCAATAACCTTACCATTGCGAAGAGTAGTGATTGATTTGACTTGATCTATGTGTTGGCTTCCCGAACTACTTGCATTTGCATTGTATTGCCCCTTGGGATTTTATTATGGTTGAGATGGAAACTTACCTTTCTCTTGGAAACTAAAAGCAGATATCGTTTTTGCAAGAGTTTCTTTAAAATCTGTCATGCTTTGAGCAAGTTGAGTATTGATTGTCTGTTGCTTTTTAATGAATGCATGTAATGTTTCCTCCAGATTTCTTCTAGGAGGTGGAGCATAAGGAGGTGCATATCCATGAGAATTTTGAAAATTATGGTTTGCTTAAAATGGTGGCTGTGAAGTTTGTGCATTATTATTATTATTATCACTCTCCTAACTAATAGGTGATTTCTCCAATTAGGGTTATATGCTTGCGAGTATGGGTTATGGTTGGGTCTTTGAAAACTATTTAAAGCATGGGCTTGTTTATGGAGACATTTCTTAAAAGAAGGCAAGGTTGGACAATCACTGGTTGAATGTTCATTGGTTTCACAAATTTGACACATAATGTTTTGAATAGATTTTAATTAATCACTTTTTTTCAATTCTAGTGCCTCGATTTTTCTAGCTAAAGATGCAAACTTGGCTCGAAAGTCATGATTTTCCCTAAGATTATACATACCTCCATTAGATGTATAAGGTTGGATTTTACTTTGAGTCTCATAAGTGCCTGTAGTGTCCTAATTTTGAGCATTTTCAGCTAGCAAGTCTAAGTACTCCATTGCTTCATTAGGGTCTTTATCTTTAAAGGTTCCATTTCACATCAATTCAACCATTTATCTATCTTTAGGTGTTAAGCCTTCATAAAAATGTGAACCCAATCTCCATATCTCAAAACCATGATGAAGGCAAGTATTAAACAGGTCTCGATACCTATCCCAACATTGGTAAAATGTTTTTTCTGGTTTTTTAATGACAGTGATGATTTTTTCTTTTGAAAGAGTTTGTCTTATGAGATGAAAAAAACTTCTTTAAAATTTTTTATTGCATTTCATCCCAAGTACGAATGGATCCTAGACTTAAATTTTGTAGCCATGTTTTAGCTTTATCTTTTAATGAAAAAGGAAAAAGTTTTAATCTGATGGTATTCATGCTATAATTTGAGTCATTATACGTGTTACAGACCTCTTCAAATTCCGTTAAATGCAAGTATGGATTTTCTAAACCTAAGTCATGAAAAAAAGGTTAAAGTTGAATAATGCTTGGTTTAAAATTAAAATGAGTTGCACTTGTTTTTATGGGATTCATGTGGTCTCTAAGTGTTGTAACACGGTTATTCCTATTATTTTCATTATAAAGTGATTGATTATCTTCTTCTACCATATTTTCTAAAAATGATGAGGATAACCTACAAAGTCTACCACTTAATGTACGTGACCACACTCTCATGCATGTGTAGGAATAGAATAAAAGAAAGAAGAAAACAAAAGAAAAAACAGGAGAAAAGAAACAAAGTTATATACAAGAAAGTTAAAAAGAGAAAATAAAATAAATACTATAATTTGTATAATAACTTAACTTCCGACAACGATGCCAAAAACTTGACATGACCAAAAGATTGATGTCTTCTCCCAAGTGTAGGATTGTCAGAGTAATAAATAACCCGACAAAACCGGTGTCGAATGATAGGGAGGTTAATTGTATAAATTATAAATAAAAATAATACAACAACAACAACAATAATAATAACAGTAGTAGTATTAGTAGTAGCAGTAGTAGTAAGAGTAGTAATAAAGAAGAAAAAGAAGAAATTGATGAGAACTTTGAGATGGAAGATTAACGTAAGGATTAAACAATGATAATAACAAATGTCAAGGTTAGAGGATCCATTAATGGTATGTCAAACAAGTATAGTATAAACTCTTATTATTCAATTAGAAACCACATACAAAGGAGGTTCCAATTAGATTATAAATTGTTAATATGATTATATTAGTTATCCTATTCGATTAATGTTAATACTTGTAAATCTCGTTAGGCTTTCATGATTATAACTTATGTTAACAACAAATCAAGTTCCTTTCATAGCGCAAGTGTAGGTTATATTATACGATTGGGCTATGAAAGTGGCAAGCATTTGTTGTACCAAGTGTTATACAACATAAATCTAGATTAGTCATTTAACAAGCAAAGTATTAAAGAGTGAACAAGATAACAAATACAAAACATGTTAGTATCAAACATTAAAGTCCATATTGAGTTTACACTATACTTATTCTTATACCATTACTGTAACCTTTTCACCTTGACATAATAAACTTAGCTAAACATAATAAAAGAAAGAAAAATAAATAAACAAAATAAAAACACAAATAAAATAAAAGTTAACTAAGTAAAGGAAATGAAATGAAAGGCACAAATACGATATTAATAAAAGCAAAACTTAAGCATTACAAAAAATACAAAGAGAAAAAGCAAGAACATGATCTTGATCTCGAAACCAAGATGCTTAAATGCATGGCAAATGCCTCTTTTTATAGGCCAAAATTAGTAACTATTGATTTGATGACTAATTGATGAGTGAGTGGCCAACTCTTAACTTGGTGGCAATGCTTATCTTCTCTTGTCTACCCAAAACGTCATAATTGGAACCACTTGGAAACATGAAAGTTGTAGGAAATTGTCTCAGGTTCCAGAAAAAAAAACATAGACGTTATTTGGGCTTCTAAAACTCTAGATATGAGCCAAACACTAAATAGTGTTTGGCTATAGGATAAATTCGGACTTCTTCATTGTTGTTACAATTTGAACTTGAAAATGGCCTTTTTAAATCCTGGCCCCATGAAACTTATAGGCCTATATCTTACCTTTTCATCCATATGAAGTAGACTTAAATTCAAGATTTACGGCTCTAGATATGTTATTATGAAACATGCTTTAGTTAAGGAGTTATTGATACTTCAAGTGCAAAATGATGATATAAAACCTTGATAAAAATGCACTTTTAAGTACTAATCACACTCTATTTTTCCTTTTCTTCAGAAGTGGTGGCCTTCCACTAAAATAGTCTCCATCTCTCTTTTTTCCTATACCCTGATGTCCCTATTGGCTTTCTCCAATACAAGCCTCTAGAGCTTGTACAGCCTCATTCAACTCCCTCACGGATTTAAACCATCAGGCAATTAATCCTTATCTCAAATCCTGTCAGAAACCATCTCTCAACTTCTTAATCATACGTTTCTCTATCTACACATAGTGTAGAGCAAACAATTAGAGATCATGGAATCTCTGATTAGTACTTAAAAGTGCATTTTTATCATGGTTTTATATCATCATTTTGCACTTGAAGTATCAATAACTCCTTAACCAAAGCATGTTTTATAATAATATATCTAATAATATAAGATACCTTTAATTTATGGTAAATGTTCATTTTAAATGCAGGCCTATCACATAAATGAAAATATTGATTGATGACTTTAAGAACTTAAATTGCAAAGGCAAAGCGATGGTCAAACTTAGAAAAGAGATGCCGGTGCAATCCAAACCGGAACACTGTTCGGTAATGAGGTCATATCTGGAGCTACAGATCTTAGATTTAGGTCTAATTTATAAGGATGGAAAGGTAAGACATAGGCCTACAACTTTCATATGGAGCCCAAGATCTAGAAAGGCCATTTGCAAGTCCAAATTGTAGCAACAACAAAGAAGCCTGAATCTGTCTTCGAGCCCGAGTACTGTTCGGTATTTTGGCCATATCTGGAGTTGTAGAAGTCCAAATGAGCTGAATGTTTTACACAAGAAAGCTGAGACAATTGCCTACAACTTTCATGTTTTCACCTGGCTCCAATTTTGACGTTATCAATGACGTTTTGGGCAGACAAGAAAAGATAAGGATTGTCACCAAGTCAAAAGTTGGCCACCCAATTATCAATTAGTCATCAAATCAATAGTTCCCAATTTTGGCCTATAAAAGGAGGCATTTGCCATGCATTTAGGCATCTTGGTGTTCAGATCAAGATCATGCTCTTCCTTTCTCTCTTTGTATTTTTTTGTAATGTTTATGCTTTGCTTTCATTAATATCAAGTTTATGCTTTTCATTTCCTTTCCTTTACTTAGTTAGCTTTTATGTTCTTATTTTGTTTATCTAGTTTCCAAGAGAAAGGTAAGTTTCCATCTCAACCGCAACAAAATCCCAAAGGGCAATACAATGCAAATGCAAGTACTTTCGGAAGCCAACACATGGATCAAGTCAAATCAGTCACTACTCTGCGCAGTGGTAAGGTTATTGAAAAACCCTCTCTTGAACCTTATGAGAAAGATGATGAGTCAATCTTTGAGGGTAAGGAAGGGGATGAATCTGAAAATTGCAAAGAAACGACTGATTCACCGCCAGCACTTCCATTTTCTCAAGCCATGACCAAACAAAGGAAAGTTAATCACAACTCTGAAATTTTTGAAACTTTCAAATAGGTAAGGATCAATATACCTTTGCTGGATGCTATTAAACAGGTTCCTTCCTATACTAAATTTTTGAAAGATCTCTGCACTGTGAAGAGGAAACTGAATGTGAAAAATAAAGCCTTTCTAGCCGAACAAGTAAGTACTATTCTTCAAAACAATAATGCTTTGAAATATAAAGACCCTGGTTGTCCTATAATTTCTTGCTTTATTGGAGAGCATAAAATTGAAAGAGCCTTACTTGATCTTGGTGCTAGTGTGAATTTACTTCCATATTCAGTTTTTCAGAGTCTCAATTTAGGTGAGTTAAAACCAACTTCTATAACTCTTTTACTTGCCGATAGATCTATAAAAGTGCCTAGAGGAATAATTGAAGATGTGTTAGTACAAGTCGATAAATTCATTTATCCGGTGGATTTTATTGTCTTGGACACACAATCTATTGAAGTATGTAATTCATTTCCTGTTATTTTAGGACGTCCATTTCTTGCAACTTCTAGTGCATTGATTAATTGTAGGAATGGACTGATGAAGCTATCATTTGGAAACATGACATTGGAGATGAATATTTTCAACATTTGCAAGCAACCTAGAGATGATAATTACTTACAGGAAGTGGACTTTACTGAAAAATTAATTCATGATTAATTTCCAACCACTTCCAGTGAAATTGAGATTGATGAATCTGATGATTTGGAAATGATTTATTTTCAGGAAGAATCAAAGACAAGTAATTGGAGGCTACAAATTGAGGAATTGCCACCACGATCAATTAAGTCCATACCTTCAAGTGTTCAACCACCAAAACCTGATTTGAAGTCGTTACCATCCAATCTCAAATACTCATTTTTGGGAGAAAATGAAACTTTTCCGGTAATAATAATCTCTTCCAAACTTAATGCACATCAAGAAGGTAAGTTATTACAAACTCTGAAAATGCACAAAAATGCATTAGGATGGACCATAGCTGATATAAAAGGAATTAGTCCTTTGATTTGTAGACACAAAATTTATTTAGAGGAAAATACTAAACCCTCTAGAGAAATGCAACGAAGGCTAAATCCTAATATGAAAGAAGTAGTAAAAAATGAAGTCATTAAGCTTCTAGATAATGAAATCATTTATCCTATTTCTGATAGCAAATGGGTAAGTCCTACCCAAGTTGTACCTAAGAAGTCTGGAGTCATTGTGATAACAAATGAGAACAATGAGTTAATTCCCACTAGAACTGTTACTGGTTGTCACATGTGCATTGACTATAGGAAACTTAATTCAATGACTAGAAAAGATCATTTTCCTTTACCTTTCATGGATCAAATCCTAGAAAGAGTTGCAGGTCATGAATTTTATTGTTTCCTAGATGGCTATTCGGGTTACAACCAAATTGAAATTGCATTGGAAGATCAAGAAAAGACTACTTTCACATGTCCATTTGGTACTTTTGCATATCGAAGGATGCCTTTTGGATTATGTAATGCACCAACCACATTTCAAAGATGCATGCTTAGTATATTTAGTGATATGGTTGAACATTTTCTTGAGATTTTCATGGATGATTTTTCTGTTTTTGGCGATTCATTTGATGATTGTTTGACTAACTTAGGAAAGGTTTTGACCAGGTGTGAAGAGAAGAATCTTGTGCTGAATTGGGAAAAATGTCATTTTATGGTAACAAACAGCATTGTACTTGGTCACATTGTTTCATCAAAAGGAATTGAGGTTGACAATTCTAAAATCGAGTTAATTGCAAACTTGCCAACACCAAAATCTCTTAAAGATGTTAGATCATTCCTGGGACATGGTGGTTTTTATAGAAGGTTCATCAAAGATTTTAGTGTAATATTTAAACCCTTAAGTAACCTTCTAACAAAGGATACTATTTTTGAATGGACTGAACATTGTGAAGAAGCCTTTGTTAAACTTAAAAACTTGCTTACTTGTGCTCCTATCATTCAAACTCCCGATTGGTCATTACCTTTTGAAATAATGTGTGATGCTAGTGATTATGTCGCAGGAACTGTTTTGGGACAAAGAAAAGATAAGAAACCTTATGTAATTTACTATGCAAGTAAAACTTTAAATAGTGCTCAAATGAATTATACCACCACTGAAAAAGAATTACTTGCAGTAGTATTTGCATGTGAAAAATTCAGATCTTATCTTGTTGGCTCACCTGTTGTTGTTTTTAGTGATCATGCAGCATTGAAATATCTTCTTTCTAAGAAAGATTCTAAGGCTAGATTGGTGCGGTGGATTTTATTATTTCAAGAATTTGATATCACAATCAAAGATAAAAAAGGCAGCGAAAATGTTGTCGCATATCACTTGTCAAGATTGACAACAGATTCGAAAACTGACATCACACCAATCGATGACTACTTTCCCGATGAATCTTTACTTTCTGTCTCTACAATGCCTTGGTTTGCTAATATTGTCAATTTTCTTGTTTCAGGACAATTGCCAACTCATTGGAGTACCCAAGATAAAAGCAAGTTCTTGAACGAAGTGAAGAACTTTTATTGGGATGATCTTTATTTATTCAAATATTGTCCTGATCAAATATTTCGAAGATGCATTCCTGACAATGAGGTAAGTAGTGTCATTAAATTTAGTCATTCTGAGGCATGTGGGGGCCATTTCTCATCAAGAAAGACAACTGCAAAAATCTTACAAAGTGGATTTTACTGGCCCACCATGTTCAAAGACTCACATGCATTCTGCAAGTCTTGTGAAAATTGTCAAAAGTTGGGATCTATTTCAAAACGTCACATGATGCCTTTAAACCCTATTATTGTCATTGAGATCTTTGACTGTTGGGGTATAGATTTCATGGGCCCATTCCCTCCATCATTTGGTTTCTTATACATAGTAGTCGCAGTAGATTATGTTTCAAAATGGATAGAGGCAATTCCAAGTCGAAACAATGATCACAAAACAGTGATAAAGTTTTTGAAAGAAAATATTTTAAGTCGATTTGGAGTCCCTCGAGCCATAATAAGTGATGGTGGAACACATTTCTACAACAAGCCATTTGAGTCTTTAATGAAGAAATATGGAATCACACATAAAATTGTCACCCCTTATCACCCTCAAACAAGTGGACAAGTAGAGTTTGCTAATAGGGAGATCAAACATATTTTGGAGAAAATAGTGAACCCTAATAGGAAAGACTGGTCTTTAAGACTTAATGATGCACTTTGGGCTTATCGAACTGCTTATAAAACATCATTAGGTATGTCACCTTATAGACTAGTCTATGGAAAACCTTGTCACTTGCCTGTGGAACTTGAACATAAAGCTTATTGGGCTATTAAAACTTTCAATTCAAATCTGGATGATGCTAGTCAACTGTGAAAATTACAAATAAATGAGCTTGAGGAAATAAGAAATGATGCATATGAAAATTCAAGAATTCATAAAGCAAGAATAAAAGAATTTCATGACAAGAAAATACAGAGAAAAACCTTCAATGTTGGTCAAAAAGTCTTGCTTTATAATTCTCGACTGCATTTATTTCCTGGAAAATTAAGATCAAGATGGAGTGGTCCTTTTATTGTGAAACATGTGTATTCATATGGGGCCTATGACATCGAGAATCCAAAGAATGGCAATATTTTCAAGGTAAATGGACATCGTCTGAAAGTTTACTTTGACAATTTTTCAGTTGAACATAACTCTATTGAATTGGGTGATCCTGTATATAAAGATTGATTTTATTTTATTTTATTTTATTTTTGTTTCTTTCACTTTCATAGCCCATAATGTATGGTATAACCGACACCTATATGGGGCCTATGACATCGAGAATCCAAAGAATGGCAATATTTTCAAGGTAAATGGACATCGTTTGAAAGTTTACTTTGACAATTTTTCAGTTGAACATAACTCTATTGAATTGGGTGATCCTGTATATAAAGATTGATTTTATTTTATTTTTGTTTCTTATATAAATATTGATTTTATTTTATTTTATTTTTGTTTCTTTTTGAGTGATTTTTGCAAGTTTCTTCACCCCGGTCAAATGGCGGATAACGGTACTCCGTGACTTAAGTCGGTTCTTTCAGTTTCCCACAATTACTGATATTTGTGTATATATCTGTGCAATTCTTTGAATCTCTCTTCCAATTCTCATTTGAAAATGGACACTAATCTTAAAAAATTGAAAAAGTATTTTCCCGCTCTGCCTCAGAATGTGATTACAAAAATTTACCGTGTTAGATGTGCAAGATTGAGATTATTAATGAATCATGGAATTCCTGAAGATATTCGTTGGTTGATTGAAGCAAAGGTCCGATTATCAGGTGAGTCCTCTAACTTCTTCATTTCACACATGCCTGGAACAGGTAAAAGCACTTTTGCAAAGAAGCGTCGTGCAAAACGACTGGATGTCTGTCATCGATGTGCTAGATGGACTTGTAATACACAATGTCGTTCTTTAGGAATGGTATCTATAAACCGTGAAGATAAAATACAATTCATTAAGGATGGCCTGAGTAAGGAGTCTTTAGATAATCTTCTATTGACTCTTGAGACGCATCCTAGTGGAGATGTGCATCGTGCAATTCATGATTTATGGCCACTATTTCATAAAGAACATGATCGACTTAGTCTTGGGAATCTGACTAAAAAAGACCCTGTTTGCCAGTTTTTAAGAAAACTGGATGGGAAGCCTATCCCCGACCCATAGAGGGTGTTTAAGCCGTTCTTGGACGTAAAACCAAGGGAAGATGTGAGCCACAATCACAACTACCTGTACATACACATGCTTTTTTCAAAAGTAAATAAATAAATAAATAAAAAGAGAGAGAGAGAGTGTGCGACTCCAGCTGGCCTACATATAGATGTTATGATTGCCTTTCTAATTTCTCATCTATAAAACCCTCTTTTCCTTCCTTTCATTTCTACTCAACCCATACATTCAACAAATACAGAAGTGTGTAGAAATGGCAAGTTCCTCAAGTCATCAAATAAGAAATATCTGTGTTTTTGGTGGATCTAGTCCTGGGAAAGAAAAGGAGTTTTTAGAATCAGCAAACCATCTTGGTCAGGTGCTAGCTGAGAGAAAGATTCATTTAGTGTATGGGGGAGGCAGTCTTGGGTTAATGGGAGGTGTGTCAATAGCTGCATTTTTAGGAGGTAGTCAAGTTTTAGGAATCGTCCCTGAAGCTTTGGCACAAGGGGACATCATTGGAAAAACAATTGGAGAGGAACTTCAGGTCTCCACAATGTCGGCTCGAATGAATGCAATGTTTAACCATGCTGATGCTTTCATTGCTTTACCAGGTGGTCTAGGCACATTGGAAGAGATCTTTCATATTTCGTCTTGGGCTCAATTGCACATTCACCATAAACCCATAGGTTTGTTAAATGTTAATGGTTATTATGATAAGTTGTTGTCTTTTCTTGATCATGCTGTGGAACAGGAATTTTTAACATCTTCTGCACGACAAATCATAATCTCTGCTACTACTGCTGAACAATTGATTGACCAACTACAATCTTTCATTCCTGTGATTGATCCTTCCATGAGTCGCATAAATTGGTCATCTAAGGAAAGCCGTAAAAAGCTTAGATTGGATTTGAGCCTTCATTTGTGAATTTTTGTGTCTTTTGGTTTTATTATTATGTTTTGTTATTTCTTATTTTTGTTTCAGTGTGTTTCAGGTTTTGTTAGTGTTCGTTATTTCAGGTGATATCTTTTATACTCTATCTTTCTACCTTAGAACATTGAGGACAATGTCTCGTTTTGGTTGGGGGGAGAGGGTAGTAGTTGATAAAAAAAAAAAAAAATTCATTTCATAAAGCATGTGCATAATTGTTGTTACTAGGATGGCAGAGTAAAGGAGTTCTTTTGTTAAAGTGACTCTTGAGACGCATCTTAGTAACCATTCTTAACAAGGTCTATTATAATACTTCCTGAAATATTCAGGTTTACAAACTCTCGTATTGTTACCACTTAATTCTGCTCATATACTTATTTAACATGTATTTTTAAACCTTAATTTACACACACACACTTTAACATATGATTGTGGGTTGCATATTGGATTATTTCATTATTTATGTTCTTTTGTTAAAGGTAACAACTAAGGGAAAGGGATTGTATATAAAAAAAAAAAGAAAAAAGAAAAAGAAAAAAAAAAAGAAAAAAAAATGATGATAATAAAAATGTAGATAAGTTTGATTTCGTAGCCTCCTTAACCTAAGCAATTAAGCTCGTAGGGGTGTTTTAACACCTAATACCCTAAAGTCAACTGACTTGGGAGCTATTGGCCCAACGCTTGTTACATGGGTTGAGGAGAAAAGCTTAAGGGAATCAAACATTGCACTATCTACATATCAGTATCTGCGACCCGAGTTACTAAGCTCGTAGGGGTGTCTTAACACCTAATGCCCTAAGACCAACTGGTCTGGGAGTCATTAGCTGAAAGCTCGTTACATGGGTTAAAGATGCATGATGTTTTTAAAGTATATGTATATAGAGTTAAAAAAAAAAAAAAAGACAAAAATAGTAATCCCAACCCAAGGAAGTTAACCTTAAACAAAAAGACAAAAATAATAATCCCAACCCAAGGAAGTTAACCTTAAACATTAGAACAAAAAATTTGTTTTCTTCCAAGAAAAGCCCCATAATTATGTGTTGATACATTGAGCACAAAAGAAAGGTTTATTAATATCTTGTTAAGTGGTATTGAGCAGATATATAAATTTAATGAGAGTATATATAAATTTAATGAGAGTTTGGTTAAGTGGTATTGAGCAGATATATAAATTTAATGAGAGTTTGTTTATCTGGATAGATTAATGGAAGTTAAATGATGAATACCTTGCTTTGTGAAATTTGCAAATTGTTTTAACACTTTAATTACTAGGGACTAGTAATAAGCTGGTTGAGGGGTGTGATTAGTACTTAAAAGTGCATTTTTATCATGGTTTTATATCATCATTTTGCACTTGAAGTATCAATAACTCCTTAACTAAAATATGTTTTATAATAATGTATCTAATAATATAAGATACCTATAATTTGTGGTAAATGTCTATTTTTAATGCAGGTCTATCATATAAATGAAAGGATTGATTGATGACTTGAAGAACTTAAATTGCATGGATAAAGAGATGGTCAAACTTAGAGAAGAGATGTCGGTGCAATCCAAACCGGAACACTGTTCGGTAATTGGGTTATATCTAGAGCTACAGATCTCAGATTTAGGTCCAATTTATATGGATGGAAAGGTAAGACATAGGCCTACAACTTTCATATGGAACCCAAGATCTAAAAAGGCCATTATCAAGTCCAAATAGTAGCAACAACAAAGAAGCCCGAATCTGTCTTCCAGCCCGAGCACTATTCGGTATTTTGGCCATATCTGGAGTTCTAGAAGTCCAAATGAGCTGAATTTTTTACACAAGAAAGCT
>NW_011502378.1:0-13038 GCF_000495115.2 Populus euphratica
TTTTTTGGTCCATCCATTACATGAATTTCCTCTATACTTGGAGATTATGTTTGAGTTAATTTTGTTATTTTATTATTATTATTATTTATTTTATTATTTTTAACTATCTTTCTTTTTTATTTTAGAATTTTGATTTTTTCAACATTTCGGTCCACATAAAAACTTGTAAACCTTCTAGAAAAGCAAACTTACTCAAATTAATATTTCAAAAATAAATAAAAATAAGATTTGAGAGTTTTTTGTATTTTAATCAATTTTTATATTTTTATTCTTGATATTGCCTTTGTTATCTTTTCATTTCATGTATACCAATTAATATCAGAGTCTAATAAATCTTAGTTGTAATTTTGTTGTGATGTATATCCAGAACAATCATAATTGAGAAAAAGCTTAAATTGCTCTTGATGGTTGTTTTGCTTTGTTTTGTGAAATAATTATGGTTAAAAGATATTACAAAACAAAATATATTTGTGTAGAGGATGGAATGTAGAGGTTCTTCATTGAAAATTAAAAAAAAATCTAGAAACTAATGTATTAGTTTCACCTTTGTTAATGTTATTTGAAATTTTAATGGTAAAATTCATAATAAGATAACTTTATAAAGATATTATGTTTGAGATCCGCAATAAGTTAACCTCATTAATTATATTATAAGATGTTGAGGATCATAATTCATGCACATAATAATGTTCTAGAAAATAATGTTTAACTTAAAATTAAATTCAATGATGATTTTTTTCAACCCAATAAAACTAATGCAATTTTTTTTTTACAAAACTAGAAATTTTTTAATTTTTATTTTATATTCTTTGTTTCAATATTTTTCAATTTAAAAATTATTTTTTTCTAATTTATTTGTTTATTATTGAGATTTTTTAGTTTTTTTAATAAAAACTATTATAATAATTTTTTGAAAAGTGGATATATAAATAAATAAAATTAAATATTTTAAAAATTTCTTCGTCGCTGGTTTTTTTAAAATATTAACTTATAATAAACTTCATTATTAAAATGCTATTAACATAGGTTCATATACATAATGATTGTCTTCATTGAATTATGGTGTTAGGGTTTTGACTTCTTCAATTTCAGTTTTTTAAATCAAAATATGATGAACATCAATTCATGCACATGATGATTGCGTTCATTGAATTCTAGTTCCTGTCAACATTTAATACCAAACAAAATTCACAATCAATATCATCACTAAGGGAATAATACTCACCACTCAACACGTAACTTTAAGATTGATTGATCTTGCTTCACCCTGACAAAAGAAAATAAAAAGTTTATTAAAGGAAAATGATTTTTTCAAAAGTACTTTTCAGGATAGTTTTTAAAATTCACAATTAATATCATCATTAATTAATTTTACTGTTTGATATTATGATATAGAATAATTTTTAAAAGTATGTTTTATTAAGGTTTTGCTTATCTACTGAAAAAATAATTTTTTTATATTTGATAATATTATAAAAAATAAATTAAAAAATAATTTTTAATTTTTAAACACGAAAATAAATTAAAGAAACTTATTGATATTTTAATTTTTTTTCAAGTTTATATAACCGATATAGAACATTATATTTAAATATTTGACCACTTGTAATAAACAAAATGAGATATAAAAATGTAATAGTTAAATCTTTTTTATTATATAATATATTTATATATAGTTTATTTTATAAAATATAATTATAAATATTTTAAATATAATATTATAGATATATAACCTTACTAGGTCCCAATTTTTTTATGAGGTGTTTTCTTTGTAGTGAAAGAAGAGTATTTTCAAAGATTAAAAACAAAAATATTTTTCTAGAATAAAGGTTTAATATTTTTTTTACTAAAAATCATTTTTCTTTAATTAACTTTTCGTAAGTTCATCAAATATAAAAAAATTACAAAAGTGATTTTCAAAAAAGTCTATTTCTATAAACAAACATGTATTATAAACTCATCAATTCAATGCAAAATAATTGAAAATGTACAATATTAAAGCCATTACTATTTATCATAGGAAATAGAGTATAAATATCATTGTTATCAAGTATATGTTGATTTGATATTGTGATGTATGATATTTTTTATATATATTTTTTGTTTAAAAATATATTAAAATAGTTTTTCTTCAAATTTTTTTATACTAATATATGAAAACCATAAAAAATATTAAAAAAATATTAATTTAATATTTTTTAAATAAAATATATTTTTAAAACACACCAAAAAAGCATCATCACCCTCTTAAATACTTTCTAATCTGAATATCACAAGTGGATTTAACTAAATTTTCAATAATTTGATCATCTAACTGGGCCAAATTGACATTTATGATCGAAACCTGCAAAATATCTAGTCTAGCAAAATTGACATTTAATAACTTTGATAATCAAATATGATTTTGGGTGGCAAAGAAAAATAGCTGAAAGGGAGGACGAGTTCCCCTTTCTTGTTTGAATTTTCTACTTCCACTTTTGAAGATTTCGTGTATACTGAGCTGAGGAGAATTTCTTGTATTCTTTTCCCTTCTCAGTCATTTTCCTGGAAAAGGTAATGTTTCTCTCCTCTCTCTTTAATCTTCCACGGGCTGTGCAAATCCCCTCATGCCCACAAAACTAAAGTCATTTCCATTGCTCCATTGGTATGAAATTAGGTATGAAATTAGTTCTTTTCAAGTGGGCTGACTTCTCTTGATGTCTTGATTTTCTTTTTGATCTTATATTTCAATTCTTAGTTGTTCATGTGATTATTATTAAAAATTTATATAATTGTTAACTTTAAAATTAGTGGGATTAGTTGTGATATGAGCAAATTAACTCAAACACCCACATTAATTTTTTTTATAAAAAAATCTATGAATTTGCTGTGGGAATATTTCTATGTGATGGAAATGAAGAACAGAGAAATATTTGCACTTAATATAGAATTTGTAATGAGTTGCATTGTTTACGGACATTAAAGATGTGATTGGTGCATTATTTGCATATATATGAATGTAAGTTAGCAGAGAATTTAATATAAATTTTAAAATTAATAGATTTATTACATGTTAAAGATTTTTTTATTATTACCCTAGAGCTACAAGTTAGCGTTTTAGGCTTTTGTTAACCCTACTAATTTTAGTTTTGACCCTTCTATGCTTTAGCTTTTACCTTATAAACAAATCATGGACGGTGAAAATGCAAAGAATATAACTCAGAGGGGCAGAGAGGAAAACTGAATTTGCATTGTGTTTATTTATGTTTTTTAAAGTATTTTTCACTTTAAAAAATATTAAATTTATATTTTATAAGTTATTTTTTTATAGCTTTTATACGGTGATATCAAAAATTAATGTATTTTTAATTAAAAATTTTAAAAAATATCATAAACCGCAACATTTAAACACAAATACACATTCAAACCAAATATTAACGTGTTGGACTCGGTTTATACCTCAATTAAATCATTAAAATTAATCATAGCCATGCTCATGTTGATAGTATCTATTGAATCGATGCAGAACCGTGTGATTTCTTCCTAAATGGATAAAAAATGGTAAAGTCAAGATGAATACCAGAAGAAAGTAATTTCCTAGCATTGAGATTAAAAATATTTATTTATTTTAATTGTCAATATATAGAAGAACAGCTCACTTAGGGGCAGGGCAGTTTTGAGGAATAGATTGCAAAATCTCAAGCTTTAGGGGCTCATAAGCTGGGCCGAAGGAGTGCATGTGATTTACAAAACCTTTTCACTGTCCTCCATTTCTACCAGCAACAATCTTTTACCACATGACTTGTTTGTAAGCCGGCTATTAGATGAAAGAATGATTAGAGTTGTTATTGGTTGTTTTTTAAAATATTTTTTATTGAAAATATAAAAATAATAATTTTTTTAATTTTTTTAATTTATTTTTAACATATTAAAATAATTTCAAGTTCAAAAATTTAAAAATTTATAAAGCACAATTTCTAATGTAAAAATAAACACCCTAAAAAATCTAGATAATTTTTTGTTCTATGATGTAGTGGAATAAAAAAATATTTGACTTAAAAAAATAATATCTAGCTCAAGAAATTTTTTTTAACATTGTTATTAAATCCAATTCAACATATTAAAGCCGAATCCTCCTGACCATACTTTCTGTCTAATTCAAGTTTTAAATTAAATTATATAAAAATTATTTTGATGTTACTTAATCAGCTTAACAGTTAAAAAACTCATATAATTAATAAAAACATAATTTAACTTTAAAAATACTTTCAAGATAATATCTTTTCATGAGAAAATATTGGAACGATGACATATTGGATCAATTCAATTCAATTTAGATTAACTTATCAAACTCGCAACTTAAATTATAAACTTCATTGAGTTTGATAACTTTTTTTCCTTTCAAAACTATCTTCATTTAGTTATATGATAAAAATAAACACGTGTAATAATTTTTTTTATTTCAAAACTATCTTTATTTAGTTTTGTGATAAAAATAAACATGTGTAAAGTCAAATATCAACTCAATAGCGAGAGTGTTTTTATCAGACTATGATAACTTCATAAAAAAATAAATCAAAATAAATTATAATTTTTTAGAATTATCTTTTATTTAATAATATAATAAAAAAAAATATGCTTAAAAAAACAAGTATCAACTCAATGACAATATGTTTTTCTAGATAACCCCATAAAAAATAAATTATGAAGTTTAATTCATAATAATTATGTTTTTTCTTTTCATAATCATTTTTTTATATATAAATATGATAGAGAAAAACAATGATCCTAAAAATAAACATCAATGCAGTTATGTGACATTTTTTCAAGACCATGATAACTATCATATATAAGAAAAATTAAAATAAATAATAAAGTTTAATTTACAATAAACTTGATGTCAAGAGATTGAATGGAAAAAGAAACAAAGAAAGAAAATTCATGTTACTGATCCCGTGAACATTAACATGCGAGGAGAGGAACCTTGATTCGCTGTGGTGCACTATTGGAAAAAGGCCAAGGCAGCCCACGGCCCAAACAAAAACATTCTGATTAATAAATCCGTCCAATCAGAAAACCCAATTTTTGTGGGCCAGTTAAGATAAATCCACGGCACAGTTTATGACGGTAGTACTGAGGAACACCAAATCTAAACTCTCTAAATATATATATATATATATCGCATAAAACCCTAGCTCATCTCTTTATCCTCCTCTGTCCTTTAGGGTTTTCGAACAGGAGAGGCAGCGCAGCTATCCAAGCAGGTTCCAAACCCTACTGTCTCTCTCGATCGACCGTTTTGCTTGTCGTGCATAAAAAAATATTCTTTGGATCTTGTAGGTCTTAGATCTATTATTCATTTCTTGCGTGCTTTATGTAATTGCAGAAACAATGGCTATTCCTTTGCTGACGAAGAAGATCGTGAAGAAGCGGGTCAAGAAGTTCAAGAGGCCCCAAAGTGACCGCAAGATTTCTGTTAAGGTATACATATTAATATGTAATGACATTGAATTTATGTTCTTTGTTTGTTTAATGAAGCAGGATCGATGCTCAGGGTTGTCTTATGAATGGCTTGGTTACTGTTCGAGTTTTTTTCTTGTAGTGTTCTGTTCTCAGATGGATTTGGGGGTTGCCCAGTATTTTGTTGTGCTTGTCAAGTCGTCTTTCGATTTATTGAATGTCTTTTTCTTTTTGTCTTTGAATTTCAGAAAATGTATGTTGTATTTTATTTGTATTGTACATGTATGATTTGGCTAGAATTTAAAGCTAATGATCCGTGTACAATAAGCCGATGCTCTGGATTGACTTGATGAAGGAAGCATGGTAAGGTACACGGAAATTTAAGTTTTGGGTCAGCATGTCTGCTTCCTCTGATGCCTCTCTTTGGAGGATTTGATTTGGAGGCCTGGTTTAGACCCACATTTTTCCTGATTCTACTTGTTTACCAACGTATAGGTCATATTCTAAAAATTGGGAGCTCAAGAGCTGTGCTTTTTTAAGTATGTTGTCTCCTGGTCTGCAACAGCTTTCTATATGTTCTCATCCATGACTAGGGCTGTTGTTTTTTTTGTTAATTGTAGCCCATTAACACCATCAAATTATAACTAGGGAAGTCCTAAGGCGCTGGGGTTGATATTGGTGATTCAAATTTGAACTGCACAAAAAAATGAAATTTGACATATCTACTGCTATTGAAATTTAGATTTACATGTTGAGTGTTATTTGTATATTCATGTTTTGTCTTTTCGATGTTGTGTTTTTAATGTTTGTTTTTTCTTTTCAATCTAGCTCTTCAAAAAGCTTTATATGGCTTCTTGATGTCTCTTACACGATATGTTAAATGCTTTTTAATGTTTGTGGCAGACAAACTGGAGGAGGCCCAAGGGTATTGATTCAAGGGTCAGGAGAAAGTTTAAAGGATGCACTTTGATGCCAAACATTGGTTATGGCTCTGACAAGAAAACTCGTCACTATCTCCCCAACGGGTTTAAAAAGTTTGTTGTGCACAACGTGGGGGAGCTTGAAGTCCTGATGATGCATAACAGGTACATGACTCTCATGCCTTGATACTTTTGCTTCTGTCTAGTCCACTCTCCTCCTTATATGAAGACCTGAATTGCTAATAACTTGTTATAATTCTAGAACTTACTGTGCTGAGATTGCCCACAATGTATCAACCCGGAAGAGAAAGGAGATTGTTGAGCGTGCAGCACAGTTGGATGTTGTTGTCACCAACAAACTTGCTAGGTTGCGCAGCCAGGAGGACGAGTAAAATTTGGTTCTATGTTATGTTTTGTTTTGCTTTTGCTAAGATACTCCCCTTGCACTAGGCAGTTTCAGCACCTCGAGTTGACTGTTTTTATGATAATATTGTCTTTTGATTGGAGGCCTTTAATTTTGAATCACAACTGTTCAGTTTTCTATAAATTCATGTCTTCAACTCAACTATCCAAGACTTGATCAACAGGATGACGCATTCGAAATGTTACTCGTGGATCATGCATGGTTGATTTGGTTCCCCCAGCAAAAACTTGTCTAAGACACGGTTGGGTTAATTTCAAGGATTTTTTTTTTTTATTCAAAATTACGTCCTTTCGGAGTTACTTAATAAACCTGAATCTTGAACCTCAGCTAGGTCAGGATCAGACTTGATTTCTTAACAATGATTTTAAGGTATCTCAGAACACTTGTAAATTATATGAAATCTTTTAATTGCTAAAGCTGGATAGATGGGAGGGTTGCAGGTTTGTGATATTGTTTAATTTTGAATAAATTGGAAGCAAAATTGATAAAATGAAAAGGTTTTTGACTTGATTACTAGCTGGGTTTAGCGTCAGGGGCTAGACTGAGGTTTCTACCGCTGTCAACAGTAGGTTTCGACTCTGAGGAAATGAAAGGTTGTGTGTTACTATATGAATTCATGATCAAGTATTTATTTTTCAATTGTTTTATCTGAGTTTCTATACCATCGTTATTTTGAAAAAGAAAATGTCCTATTTTTTTCAATTTAATTGACGTATACCTTATGATGACATTTATAATATATGGACACTTCTTATCCTAATTGAGAGCACACTTGTAATTAAAGAAGAATAATAGAGAGAGCGATGAAGATCATGTTTAACAAATAAGGGAATTTTCTACTCCTTGCTTCTTTCTGTGGGTTATTGAGGAATTAAGGATTACGGATTTAAGGTTTCTTTTTCACTTGTATTTCTAAGGCTTGTTTTAAGCATGTTATAGATAGCGGAACTAGTTTGTGTTTGGTTTGATAGATGAAAATATAATTTTTTTTGTTCGCTTTTTTATCATATACAGGACATAATAGAATGTTTTAAATAATTGCTTTAGGCATAAATTGTATTATTTTGGAGGCTGTTTTTACATTTAACTGTATTTTACAACCATTTAATTGTCATTTTTTTTAAGAAAGTAATTTTAAAGATTAAAATTATATATCCATACTATTAAATTCATCCACTGTGAATGTTTTTCTTAAAAAAAAGTTACATTGATTTCATATTAAAGCAACCTAATGAATGAATTGACATACAAGTCACCTTAAATCATTATCTAGCAATAAATTAGTTTTTTTTCATTGCGAAAAAATAATTATTTATTTTTTAATATATAATACATAAATAAATGAGAAAAATAAACTGTTGGAATCTTTTTTCAAAAAAAAAAAAGAAACATAAGAAAAAAACAATATGTAACCTCGAGTTAGATCAAGCTAGCCCATGCAAGCCCGGGTAGAAGGAAAGAAATGGAACGAGGTGTCATTTGTATGGATGATTAATAAGGAATGGAACGAGGTGTCATTTGTATGGATGATTAATACCTTCTTCCTTGAAAGTATAGTTTTATAACCTGATACGGCAGAGTAGGTTAACATTGATTGGACTGGATTAAAAAAAATTTAGAATAATTTGGTTGATTTAGTGATTTGGTAAAATCCAATTAAAATTTCAGTTATAATTTATTGATTTTTTTTTTTAAATAATATTATTTTAATTTTTTTTTAAAAATTAACTTGGCTGATCCAAGACCTGATCAAAACCTGAAACCTATATCTTGAATAGGCAAACCATATTTCAAAGTTTTCTTTTAAATTTAATTTCTAATTAACACACAACAAATCCCATGTTAAAATAAATCAGTGACATTCACTGATTAAGGAGTCATGAAGATAAAATGTAAATATAATCAATGTTTTAAAACTTGAACTAGATACTGAATTAAACTGTTAAGTCAATTTGAGACTTATTAATTCAAAGTTTAAATTAGTTTAAATTAAAAAATATTTTTTTATGTCAACTAATTCAATTAAAAATTCAAATTAATTTAATGACCTAGTGTTAAATTTTAAAATTATGATATAAATACATGCATCCATACATAAGATTGCACTAATACGTATCTTTCCTCAGCATGGGTGGTTGAGTTCTATATATAAGAGGGGTTCGTATCTAATGGATCGTCCTTTTCCCTCAGCACGTTCCCACGTGCCTACCATTATCTAGCATCTCTCAATAATGCATTAATGGCAAGCATGATGCATGTTTTGTGGTGGTGGAAAAGTTGAAACCACGTGATTTTGAAAAAAAATAAATAAATAATAAGATCGAATCTCTTAGGAATTTTAACCAGATCAGTTAAGTTATGAGTTAATCTGTTGAAGGTTAGGTTAAATCCCGGGTTAAAAAAATTAAGGTTAAATCCCGGGTTAAAAAAATTACTTTCTCTTTTCCCTTCTTTCTCCTTAAATTCAATGTGGGGCCTTTCAAAATCTGATCCATGCACTTTTAGAATACAATTTTTTTATTTTAAATAAGTTATAAAGGTATAAATATTTTTTTAATTTCATTTTTTTATATTTTAATTTTTAAATTTTTTTATCATTTTTTAATTTGATTTTACTTTATTTCACAAGTTTCTAAATTTGATTTTTTTATAATTTTATCCTTCAAAATTAAATTGATCGAGCCTGGATTAAAAATTTCATAATTTATGAGTTTTAAAAATTAAAATGGATTTAAAAATTTTGACCAGGTTGAGTGGGTTTTTTGTTCTTTTTAAAAGCTAGAGTATTTTTTAATTTATTTTTAGAGTTTATGCGTTAACCCGGGTTTACTCGAATTTATTCTTCTGTTGCTGTGAGGTTTGTTTTCACATTTTTGATCGGGTTTATACCAAAAAGGAAATGGTGGTTGTAAAGGTTCTAATGGAATAGGTGCTACCTGACCAATAGTAAACAATCTTTCGTGCATTTTAATAAGAGACATGGGTAATGGTGGAAGTTGCACTTGATTTGTTGGAAAATTTCTTCTTGGACGGTAGACATTATTGGTTTGGTTGTTTATTGGGTTGTTTTGGGTGTTTGTAGGTGAAGAGAATTTTATATTGGATATAAAGGGGGTAGGTGGAATACTTTTGAAGCTGTAATTATCTTGGTAGGTTTTCTTCCCTCTACTTTCCCTTTCAACATTGTGTACTTCCGTTTCTTTCCTCTTTCCAATAAAACCTCTTTTTTTAGTAGGATCCACGATCCTACCTGTCCGAACAGCTTGTTCGATTCTTTCAGCTATGACAACTAAATCAGAGAAATTTTAAGCAGCACTACCTACCAAGTATTCAAAGTACAGGGCTTTGAAAGTGTTGGAAAATAAACCAGTCATCTCCCTTTCCAACAATAGAGCATTTACTTGTGCGGCTGATTCTCGCCACCTTTAGGCATATTCTCTTACAGACTCCTTATTGCCTTTTTCCATGGCTTGCAGACTTGATCTATCTAGGGAAATGTTCATATTGAACTTATATTGTCTAATAAAAGCATTGACCAAATCCTTCCATCCTTTAATCTTGGTATTATCCAAACGCATATACCAAGCAAGAGCAGCATCACTTAAACTATCTTAAAAGAAATGGATCAATAACTTCTCATTATGGATACTTCAACCATCTTATTACAATATGCTTTAAGATAGATGATTGGGCATTGAGTTCTAGTATATTTAACAAATTCTTGAACTCTGAATTTTCTAGGAATAACCATGTCAGGCACTAAACACATTTCAGCGGCCTTCACCAGATCATACAAACTATTCCCTTCCATTGCCTTCATTCTTTCTTCTAAAGCAGCTAGCTTTTCATGACCATCTTCCTCCATTATCTTATTCCTTACAACTATTGGATATAGATTCACGCTTTGTTGGTGGCATATGGTCATTATTCATTAGATATATCGGTTGAGCTTGAACTTGATATCATTGCTGTAATGCTGAGGAGAGATCTGCTCAGCTTTTTGACATTTGGGCTTTTAGCCATATACACTTTTTTTTTTTGAAAATGTGGGTCTAACCCTTTCATTACTTATTTAAAAGCTTACAAAAGCTTACAATGAAAAATTAATATAATCTATTACAGGAGAAAAAACACTACCTTTAGTAGCTACTGCTCTTAAAAAAAGAACGGTGTTATCCATGCTTCTTCGATATTTCATTATGTCTCCTCCTACTTGGCGAGCTTCCACTCGTAATAAATGGGCTTCTGCAGCTGCTCTATCAATTTGATCTTGTAGTTCTCTTATCCTCTCAGTATGAATCAAGTTGTTTCTAGACAAAAAGTTATTAGCATTGTCCAATGTTTGATTATGCTGCTTTATCATTTTCTGGTTTTCCATAAGCTGTGCGGTCTTCAATTTTTCCTTTTCCAGCTTAGATCTCAATGCTTCTGCTTCAACCTTATGATCATTCAACGCTACTTTTTGCTCTTCATGTATTTTAGTCACATGTTTAGTGTTGACTATTTCAATCTCCGCTCTCCCCAATTGGTCTTTAAGTTTGACTACGTCCGCCCGACGCACTTTTAATGCAGCTTGCGTCTTGATAGCTGACTCTTCTCAATGCTTAGCTTTTGCCATATAATATGTCATGTCCTTATTAATTGTCTTCAATTCATCCTTTGCCTTTATCCAGTCTTGACCCACAGAGTCCCTTTCTTCTTCAACTGTTTTTCTCACAGCTCTTTCTTTGGCTAACTGCTGCTCCAAGGACACTCTCTGCTCCTCCTTTCGTCGGGAACAAAAATGAAGGTGTTGGCTTCTGTGGGTGCTGAAAAACAATCTTTGGGTCATTTTCTGCAGGAATGAAGGCCACAACTAAATTGGGTTGATTTCTTTTCTGCTCTGTTCTTTTTTGGTGCTTCTTTGGTATTTTACGGGTTCCTTCTGTTTTGCCTCTGTTCTTGCTCTGTTTTTTTCATTTCTTTTTCTCTTGTTTCGGGTTTTCTGTTTTTGATTCCCTCTTTTTCTGGTGTGGTGTGTTGGTTTTCTCTGTTTTTTTCTGGGTTTAGTGCTCTGTTTTCAGCTTTCTACTCTATTTTTTTTTGTCTCCTTTCCCCTACTGTGCTCTGGTTTTCGGCTTCCTTTTATAGAGACTTCGGATTGCCTCTAAACAGTCCTGCCTTCGCAGGACTGTCATCTTCCCTGGACGAGATTACAGGCGAGAGGCGTGGTCCACGATTGGATCGAACCCGTTGCAGATTTTCAGCCGATTGAACCGGGTTGAAGAAGACGAGCACGGTTGTTCCACTAGCAGCGACGACGTTTTGGCTGGAAACAGAAGTTTTCAATTTGATCCCTGGGCTTTGGAAATTCGGCAATTGGACCCCTAATCACTTAAACTTTCTTTTAATTTTTGCCCTTTATGAGTTAATTTCAATTAGATCCCTAAATTGGTATGTTGTTCACACAACAGCCCTGAATTTCCAAACTATTCAATTTAGTCCTTGGACTTTAATTTTCTAGCAATTTTCTCTTAATAACCTCCAAACTTTGGTATTTCTTCAATTAAACCTCTATTTTTTTTAATTAATTAAATTAAAGTTTAATTAAGTCCTCAAACTCATTAATTCCTTGATTAATTAACTTAATCCCAATCTCAATTAATTCTCAAAATTTATTAATTCTTCAATTAAACTCTTGATTTAATTAATTAAACTAGTTAAGAGTTTAATTAAATATTTAAACTTTCCAATCATGTTGCCATTAACCCAAATTTTAATTCATTCTTCATTTACTTTTTTTTAATCATTTTTTCATCAATTTTTTAGTAAATAAAAAAAAAATCAAAATTTGGGTTATGACAGTTGCCCCCTCTTTATAATATTTACTATGCAACGATATTAGAAAATTTCATTTTCTTTTAGCTTTGTGTAGTAAATTTATAAAGAAAATTATAAAGAACTTTTGCTTCTTTTTTTTTTAATTTTGAAAACCTTGAAAACAGTAGATTGACACATGACTTTTATACAGAGATATAGAAATCCAGAAACAAATCATTTGGGAGACGACCCATTTTTTTTGTTTTTTTTTTTGAAATGGATCAAATGGTTTTGGTGTTTGTTTTTTTTTGTGTTTTTTTTTTGTTTAAAAGTGGATCAAATTGTTTTGGGCAGCTTGCCCAATGATAAAAGAAACGCGAAGAATTTCGCAAGTGGTCTAATTGTTCCAAGCGACCTGCCCGATGAAGAATAAAAATACAAGGATTTTTTTTTTGT
>NW_011502378.1:13470-13572 GCF_000495115.2 Populus euphratica
AGGGAAAAAATATGAGGATTTTTTTTATATAAGACATGATAGGGCTCGAAGGTGCATTATTCAATTGATGAAAGCTCGAAGGAAATGAGGGCTTGGAGGGGG
>NW_011502378.1:16731-16903 GCF_000495115.2 Populus euphratica
TGTTGGAAAATACCCCAATCATCTATTTTTTCAACATAAGAGAGTTAACTTGTACAGCTACCTCCCTCCATCTTCGGGCGTATTCCCTTATGGACTCCTTGTTGTCCTTCTCCATAGCTTGCAAGCTTAACCGATTAGGGCCCACGTCTATATTGAACTTATATTGCCTCAT
>NW_011502378.1:17208-17714 GCF_000495115.2 Populus euphratica
TAGTTCCCTCAAATGCCCTCAGCCTTTGTTCCAGGGCAGCCCATTTATCCAGGCCATCTTATTTTACTATCTTGTTCTTTTGAGATTTCTTTATTGTAAGGTCAATGGTACATGACATTCTAATGGAATATGTTAGTTGAGCAAATTGAAAATATATAGCCTATTAAGACACCTCATTTGCCCTCAGATTCTGTGGATTTCCGAGCATAGGTTTAGGCTGAGCTGTAGATTTTGCTTCTTCTGGTTTAGATCTTAAGGCCTATTCAAGTAGGCTAGTAAGCTTTGTGACTTCTTCTCTAAGACTTTCCGTCTCTTTTCGGTGTTGGGCTTCCAACTAGGCTTTTTCTTCGTTTTCCATTTGTTTTTTTTCGCAATCAAGTGTTATAAAAGTGTTTCGATGGGGGACCTATATTTCACCTGGAGTGCAATATTATGACAGGTCATAATTGTATGTTCAAACATGCATGAAGATGAATACAACATATTGGATATGGATTTGCCTTTTG
>NW_011502378.1:19498-21301 GCF_000495115.2 Populus euphratica
GTAAAAATAAATTTATTTGATTTGTTTATTCACTGACGCCAGAGTCAGGAATAAAAAAATAACTGATTTAAATTTATTTTATTTTTTATGTGGTGTAAAAATAAATTTATTTGATTTGTTTATTCACTGACGCCAGAGTCAGGAATAAAAAAATAACTGATTTAAATTTATTTTATTTTTATAGCTACGTGATATTTACCAACGCCAGAGTTGGAAATATCTGTAGTTAAATATTCACTGACGCCAGAGTTAGGAATATTACATGCAAAACCATCATAGTATAAACCAACAAAAAAAAATATTAGCAATTAAGGACAAAAATCAGCAATGCAACCTGCCTTAGGTAGGATGTTTAAGGGGTGATAATATCTTCCCTTTTACGTAACCAGTCTCGGACCATAGAATCTCTGTTGACCAGTTAGGGTTCCTAGTAACCATAATATTAGGTGGCGACTCCTTAAATAAAGACAATTCCCCATTAAAGAACAGGATGCCAGAAATCCGTTCTTTCCAGAGATTTAATAAATTTTTATGGCCGCCGCGATGTTGGGTGCGACAAAAGTTACTGGTTTATGATCGACTTTTTTTGAGTCATTTTTAAAAATTAATTAATTTTAATTTCATCATTCAACATTTGATTTATTAACAAATAATATTCATGTATTTTTTTATTATGTTATATTGATCATGTGCTTATGATTGTGGAATTTACAAGTTAACTTAAATTAAAGATTTTATGATTTGCAAGTTTTATATATTAGATTGGGTTTAAAAGGTTTATTCGAGCGGAGTCAATTATTGTTCTTTATAAAAACTAATGTTTTTTTTTAAATAAGTTTTGTTTTATTATTTCTTAATGGTCTGCATTATATGGAACCGAGTTCGTGACCTGAGTTACTGTTTTCAAATATTAACTTATGGTGACTTTTTTAAAAAATTAATTTAATTTAATTTTTTCTCTAACATTTATTTTATTTGAAATTGGTTTTTTTATCTTTTTTTTTTCCTTTACCTCGTCATATGATGGGTTATATTGATCTTATACATATAATCACAGTATTTGTGGGTTAACCTAAGTTGATTTAAATTTATTTTTTGTTGCTATAGAGACAGTTCTAAATTCATGACCAAAATCATTGGTTTAAAATATTAATTATAATTGACTTTCAGATATATTTTTTTAAAATTGATTCATTTAAATTTTATTATTTAACATTTATTTAAAAAAACATTTTTTATACTATTTTTCTTTTCTTTTTACAGGGCTATCTTGATTTTGTGCTAGATTTGCGGATTAATCTTGGTTGAATTATATTTATTTTTGTTTATTTTTAATTATTTTTTCCCTTCAACGTCGAGTTATTCTACAATTGAGTTTCATGATATTATTTAATTTATTTTTTAACATGGTCACCTTAATATCATGACTAGATCAGATATTTAGCATCTTAAACCGGATGGGTTGGGATAATTTTTTTTTAACATTTTTTTAATTATATTTTTCTCTTGATTTGTTCTTTAATATTTTATTTACTAGAAATCGAGCTTGAACTTTTTTTTGTTTTGTTTTTCTATACATGTAGTTGTTATGTTCTCATTTGATTTACTGATTTTTAAAGTTTTTTTTTGTGTTTTTGTCTATAACATTATCCCAACTTTATATTTATGATTGTGAAGTTGGTGAGTTAATCTGATTTAATTGAGTTTTTTTTTTATTTCATCTTTTAATATTAAATTATTTGATAATTTAGGTTTGCTCGAGTATGGGTTTTTTTATTTTTTATTGTTTTTAATTTTTTTATT
>NW_011502379.1:0-21299 GCF_000495115.2 Populus euphratica
GACCACCCACTCATCAATTAGTCATCAAATCAATAGTTCTCAATTTTGGCCTATAATAGGAGGCATTTGCCATGCATTTAGGCATCTTGGTGTCCAGATCAAGATCATGCTCTAGCTTTCTCTTTTTGTATTTTTTGTAATGTTTATGCTTTGCTTTCATTAATATCAAGTTTATGCCTTTAATTTCCTTGCATTTACTTAGTTAACTTTAATTTTATTCATGTTCTTATTTTGTTTATTTATTTTTCTTTCTTTCATTATGTCTAGCTAAGTTTATTATGTCAAGGTGAAAAGGTTACAATAATGGTGTAAGAATAAGTATGGTATAAACTTAATATGGACTTTAATGTTTGATACTAACATGTTTTATATTTGTTATCTTGTTCACTCTTTAATATTTTGCTTGTTAAATGACTAATCTTGATTTATGTTGTATAACACTTGGTACAACAAATGCTTGGCACTTTCATAGCCCATACTATATGGTATAACCGACATCTGAGTTATGAAAGGAACTTGATTGGTTGTTAACATAAGTTATAATCATGAATGCTTGACGAGATTTACAAGTATTAACATTAATTGAATAAGATGACTAATGTAATCATGTTAACAATCTATAATCTGTTTGGAACCTCCTTTGTGTGTGGTTTCCATTTGAATAATAAGAGTTTATACTATACTTGTTTGACATACCATTAGTGGATCCTCTAACCTTGACATTTATTGTTATCGTTGTTAAATCTTTACGTTAATAGTTCATCTCAAAGTTCTCATCTTCATCTTCATCTTCATCTTCTTCTTTTTCTTTATTATTATTATTATCATTATTATTATTGTTGTTGTTGTTGTTGTTGTTACTATTATTATTGTTGTTGTTGTTATTGTTATTGTTGTTGTATTATTGTTATTTATAATTTGTACAATTAACCTCTCTGTGGTTCGACCCCGGTCTTGCCAGGTTATTTACTACTTCGACACTCCTGCACTTAAAAGAAGATATCAATCTTTTAGTCGTGTCATGTGTCATTAAGAGAATTAATTGGGATCAAAATTGAGGATCAGTCGCCTTTACTCAGTCTAGAAATTTTAACAAAACAACCATTTTGTTTTCCCTTTGTTGTGCATCTTCAATGCGTGTTCCCCCCCTTTTTTTTTTGAAACGCATCGTTTTATCTTAAGAATTTTCAGCCTTAGGTTTTTCCTTATTAAATTAGACTCGTCTTCATATAAGTCCCTATATTTCAGTGTCTTTTGTGTTTCAATTCTTGGTCTTTGGATCTTCATCAATTATTTGATCTATTTCATCTCTTTTCTTTAATATTTTTTAATTTTGCCCCTGACTAAATTACAATGTACCCTTTGGTGTTTTCAATGCTTTCATATCAACCCTTAGATTTTTAATTCTTCATTTTTAAGCTCTTCAATTCTTTATTTTTAAATCAAACCCACTTTCAATTTCAATTGTTTTTCTCAATTAAATATTTAATTAATTTTTTAACTTGGTTATTTATTCCAAACTCATCTTTAAACTTCAATTTCTTTCAATTTTAGTCAAATTAAACCAATTTAAACTCATTTCTTCAATTTCTTTTCAATTCAATTCTCAATTATAATCTAAAAAATATATCAGTTGTATTTTTGTTATATATTTTTTATTCTTGTGGTTTTTTAATGATTTTCAAGATTTTTCCCCCACAAAAATTAAATTAAAACAAAGAAATGATTAAAATAACTAAATTTATTTCATAACTCATGCAAAACTCAAATGTATGAAAAATTTACTTTTTCATGGTACAAATCAACAGTTCAAACATAAAACAACTAATTGGTTAGTTACCTACCATATCCTAAACAAGAACTTGTCATGTGCATCTAATTCTTAATTAGTTGCATTCTAAGTCTATAACATGGATTTGTAACATGAAAGAAAAGAGGACATTACCTTTTGTTTCGGAATTTACATCGAACAAACGAAGAGAAGAAAGCTTAGACAAACCAGTCCTCGATCTATCTATCCATTTATTTTCACAAGATTTATCGCTTGTATTCCCCAAAGTGAATCTTGAACCGACTTGGGACGCTAACGGAAACTCATTGGTTTCACAGCTATATTGAGGATCTGAAAATAATTAGGGACCAGTTCGAGACTTCCATGAGACAGATTTCTTCATCTTCTGGTCGGAGACAGACAGGGTGAAAGGCAGAGTTCATCAGACTTGAGAGATCGAAAAGAAAACTCCTTTCCTGTTTTCACACACAACACTCGACAACAAACACTGCAATTAGCGCCCGTAAAAGGGAAGGAAAAAGAAGAAGAAAAATGGCAGAGAAACAAGAAAACCCTACAACAGCAGCCCCAGCAAAGCCTACAATAACTCTTCCACCAAGACCATCTATGGAGACCCTTTTCTCAGGTGGTCTAAGTGCTGGTCCTGTGACTCTAGTCTCCAGTTTCTTCGCCGACACGCCCTACCCTGAATCTGATTACCCTTCTTTCTCTCAACTTCTTGCTGGTGCTATGGCTTCTCCAATTGCCCGGCCTGCGTTTTTCACTGACAATTTAATACCCAACAACAACAATACTAATACTAATACTACCACTACTGCTATTCCTTCTTCAAAAGAAAATGGTATTAATAGTTATAGCAATCTGGGTTTTAAACCAAGTAGGCCTACGAATTTGGTGGTGGCTCTCTCTCCATTGTTCACTGTCCTTCCTGGCTTGAGCCCTTCTGGTTTGCTTGACTCTCCTGCTTTCTTTTCTCCTGGGGTAATTCTGTGTTTTTTTTCCCTTTTTGTTTTTCGATCTGTGGATTTGGGTTTTGTTATTTGTAATGCTTCTTTGTTAATGTAATGTTGGAATTTTTTTTTCTTGATTGGATGATGATGGTTTGATTGCTTTAATTTTGCATGTGAGGATTTGTTGCTTGAGTTTGGTAATGTAAGTGCTTTGATCTTTTTTTTGTTAAGGCAGGGAATTATCAGCTTGTTACTTGGTGCTTGTTTTCTTGGTTTACCTTTCAGATTGGTTTAAAGAAGAGCGATGCTGGTTTGTGTGATTATAATGTTTTATTATAGACAAAAAGATTATATTTATGAGCAAGTAATATTGAATTGCCCCCACCCACCCCCCACCCCCCTGAATTAGAAGACTTTATTTTGGGATGCGATATAGTTCCAAAAAGGGAAAGCTTCTTAGGAGTTTTGATTCTTAAACTTGAGTCTTCCAAAATTTGCTATTTTTTTGCTCGCCAGAACATCTGGACTGGAAAGCAGCTAAGTTGATTATCTTGTCACTGCATGAAATGAAAATCATTTCTTGTTTTGTGCTCTAACGCGTGAAACCAAGCAAAGTGTTATCTGTTCCTCACCCAAATTGCGGCCACCATTTCATTTTGTTGCTTTAAACATGCAAGGTCTTATTTATAGGGGGCTTCACTCTTTACCAAGCATTGTTCTCTATCTTTTTTTCTCAAATGAGGAGAACTTTGGTGTTGCATAAGCTTGTCTTGGAGTTGGAAATGGTTGGTTGGCTAGTTCGGCTGATAGGAAGAACATGATCTGGGCTAATAATTTGATAAAAAAAACTCAGCCATATGAGATATTCTTTTACCTGTTTCTTGTTTGAGCACATAATGCTTATATGGAAACTATTGGAGTGATCTACTGGTACAATCTATATGATGGAATTGAAACTTGAAAATTTTGTTGAATACCAATCCTAGAACCTTAGAAAGAGATGGCCTTTCCACAATGGATGAATGTGGGGGCATGTTTCCAAGTGTGGAAGTATATGGCGTACCACCGGTGCTTGCTACCATATTATTGAAGCGATGATCAGTGTTAGCAATCATGTGTGTGTGTGTGTGTGTGTGTGTTTGTGTATTTATACCTCTATTTCCCATGCAGAGTCCCTTTGGAATGTCCCATCAGCAGGCCTTGGTGCAGGTTACAGCTCAAGCTGCATTATTTGCCCAATCTCAAATGCATATGCAAGTTCAATATCAGCCTTCTTCAGTAACAGCAGCTAAGGAGTTGTTGACACAATATCCATCCTTCAACCCTGGTGAAGCTTTGCAACAGCAGCAGCTGATGCCACCCTCAACCTCTGATGCGCAGAATTCCATGGTGGAACCAGCAGAGCTTTCTCAGTCTGAAAGGAAATACCAACCTCCTGCTGGTGATAAACCTACTGATGATGGTTACAACTGGCGTAAATATGGTCAAAAGCCTATCAAAGGTAGTGAATATCCAAGAAGCTACTACAAATGTACACATCTAAATTGCCCAGTAAAAAAGAAGGTTGAGCATTCCAGTGATGACCAAATAACTGAAATCATCTACAAAGGTCAGCACAACCACGATCAACTCAACAAGCTTTCAAGAGATGGCGATGATTCAAATGGAAGTATTCATTCTCAGTCTAAGCCTGAAGTTGTTTCACAAGCTCATGCTGGTAATGTAAATGAAATGACTGAAACATTACCTGCTCATTCAGTAACTACAAGGGATCAGGAATCTACTCAAGCAGATCTCTCAGAGCCACCTGGATCAAGTGACAATGAGGAAGCAGGTAATGCAGCTGTGCAAGAAGAAGAGAGGGGTGATGATGAGCCAATCCCAAAGAGAAGGCAAGTTTGGGATGTTTCACTGTTTAAAATCACACATATCTCCTTTTTTCTGATAATTTTCTGAGAATTTCATCTCGGAGCGCAGGCAAATAGATGTTGTGACATCTGAGGCGACTTTACCACACAAGACCATCACAGAACCAAAAATCATTGTCCAAACTAGAAGTGAAGTTGATCTTTTGGATGATGGCTACAGGTGGCGCAAGTATGGCCAGAAGGTGGTCAAAGGGAATCCTCATCCAAGGTAATTAGTGGTTTACTTAATTTTGTTTATGCTCGCCTACACTGTCCTGGTATACAGGTGTATCCTAGGGTCCTTTCCGTGAGCATAATACTTGCACATTACATCATATGCATCATCCCGGATCCAACTTCTAGCACCTTGTCAATTTTAAATACTCAAAATATTTGGAAGGTTTACATCCCCTCTAGTTTTTTAATTTTTTTTTATTTGAAAAAAATGTGAACTCTAGAACATGAGAAGGCTAATACCTAGTAATGGTTTCACAAATCTAGGTTAGATAGGAGAAATTGGAGAGAGCCTATTATTCAGCTCCTTTTTGCACAAAGTTGCTGTTCTCAAGATCAAATTTTCAGCTCTGTAATTGCAAACCAGGATGTTTATTGTTGCATTGGTTTGCCATCATTACCTTAAATCTCAATTTAAAAGTTGTATTTTGATTTTTACAGTAAAGGGTAGAGGGTGGTGGTTTAAACTTTTGGGAAGAAAATTGAATGAGGTAGCACATGTAGGAGAGGGGCCTATAAAGACGAGCCTTTTGAGGAAGAAAGACCATTATGCTTGAAAGTAAGGGCTGCTAAGCCTATATATTTATGACATTAGAGAACCTGTTTTGAAGGGATTTAACACAACTAGAAATTAATGTTAGATTAAATATTAATGTTACACAAATGGTGACGAACAATACTCGAAACCTTGATTGTAACTCAAGCAGAGTTAATTTCTGGGCTGAAGTTTTGAATTGAATTTCAGAAAATGGAAAGAGACCAACGGATAACTCATCTTTCTTGTCTATTTGCTCCATTTGACATGCGCAATAGCTTGCAGAACTTTGTTTATCTGTTTCATGACAATTAGTACAATTATTCAATGCTGATCCTTCTCTATGAAACTTGCTGATGACATGTGTTAGGCCACCTTTCAGAAGAACTTTCTCTAAACAATTTGTAATTGACCAAATTATGATTGTTTATTTTTTGAATATTTTGATAATTAATTTGCTAGTTAAAGCATAAAATCCTTTAGCTTTCATGGCGTCCTTGATATCAGAATATTGAGGCATCAGGGAGGGGAAATTTTTTTGTGTCTATTCTCTTCTTGCAATTAATAGTAGTTAAAATTATTACAAAGTCTTATTTCTACCACCTGGGTTGCAGTGAAGTTATTTCTGATTTTCATCTGGTTCTACAAAGGGCCTTATATATATATATATATGAAATCATGAGCTGATGTCAATTTTCTCATGCATTTGGCCACATGCCTCATTTCATCATCTTTTATGTTGCCAATTTTAATATCTGTGTTTGTCTTAGCTTAAATAAATTTTATTTTATTATTATTATTATTATTATTTTTTATTGCTTCATCTTTGATCACCTCGCCTAGTTATGACATGAAAATTGTGTTTAGTGCATCAACTAAGTTGGGCAATTTTCTAGTATACTCCACTTTGTAGTTGACTCAATTAAACTGTTCACAGCTCTTGCCTGTAATGTCGCAATCAGATCTTGGCATGTTTTCCATGATATTTGTTTCCTTCATTCAGAATATTCTACTGCAATCAAATTTTCATGCATTGCATTTTGCTTCATAGCTTTCTGTGAGAACACTAATGCATTCTTTATGTCAACAGGAGCTATTACAAATGCACCAGTGCAGGATGCAATGTTCGTAAGCATGTTGAGAGGGCCTCAGCAGATCCCAAAGCTGTCATAACTACATACGAGGGAAAGCATAACCATGATGTCCCTGCGGCTAGAAACAGCGGCCATAACACAGCCAACACTAATGCAGCACCATTCAAACCTCAAAAGGTGGTGGCTGAGAAGCATCCCTTACTCAAAGGAATGGATTTTGGCAACAATAACCAGAGACCACTGCTTCTACAACTAAAAGAAGACAAAATTGCTGTATAAAATACTCTGCTGATACCTGCTAGACAATTACATCGTTCTAGCCAACTAACATGGTACAAAGAAGAAACATGGAGAAGAAAATAGTTGTTTGGAGTCGTGAGAATCCAGAGATAATGGTTTTGTTCCTGTATCTGCTTTGTTGCTGTTACTTTTTGGGATAAAATGTAGTGATAATAGTTGCTGCATCTGTTGACCATTTTTGTCAAGAAATATTGTAAGTGCTGCTGTATATGATTAATTGTTCACGCCCAAGTGAAGATGACGAATTAATGTTTAAAGATAATCTATCCTTGTTGGATGTCTTCCTGTTCTACGAGCATCCGAAGCTGTCGCACCAGAGTGCACAAGGGATTATTACATTCATCGAAATCCCATTTAGAAGTCAAATATTGCGATGGATGATGATGCTATAGTCAATGTTAGATGATAATGTTTATTTGCATGCATAGTATGTATCCGTGTGACCATAAAAGTGGTTGCACCCAAAGGATTAAAGAACATAAAGATCCACGAACAAAATCGGACACACGATCGCGAGGATATCTATTAATGTATTACTAGTATATAGATATATATTAATGTATTACTCTATGCTCTGGGTTAACATTAAATTTTATTTAAAATATATAAAAATATTAAAAATATAAAGAATGTTTTAAGCATTTTATATATGGTTCCTAAATAATTTAAATTTAGGTTGTTTATTAAATCCAAATAAATGTGAATTTGGTATAATCTTTTGATTTTAAAAATATTAAAATTAATACTAGATTCAAGAGCTTGGGTATAGCCACCAAACCTAAGTTGCTTGGGTTTGGCATGGTTGCCAGGCTTAAACGATTGGGTTATACCTAATCTAGGCATTAAGTTAAAAAAAAGAAAAAAGAGAAGATAGAATTTTTATTGAAGGAATAATAAATTTATAAATATAAAGAAAATAAACTATTTCAATGAAAAAGTATGATTTAAATTTTTAAATCTAAAACGTTAAATTAGATTTTTGTGATAATTTTTTATTATAAATAATTTTTAAACTTGAATTTCTATTTAGAATATTTAAAAAATAGTTACAAAAAAAAATTTCTATAAAAAAATTACAAGTCTTGGTATTATAATATTTTTTTTAGCCTCAGATTTGACACCCAAATAATTTAAGTCTTGCTTATTTACCAAACTCAAATAAAACGTAAGTTCACCACAACTTTTTGAATTTAAAAATAATAAAACCAATGTTAAATCCAAGAGTTTGGGCATGGCCGCCAAACCCAAGTCGCTTGGGTTTGGCATGATTGTTAGACCCAGACAACTTGGGTCATGTCAGATCTAGGCATTGAGTTAAAAAAAAATATAAAAAGTGAAGAAAAAAGGAGATAAAATATAATTTTTATTAAAAAAATAACAAATTCATAAACATAAAAAAAAACTATTTGAATGGGAATATATGATTTGAATTTTAGATCTAAAACATTTTAGATTTTTATGATAATTTGTTGTTTATAAATAATTTCTGAACTTGAATTTCTATTTATGATATTTCAATGATAGTTGAAATATTTTTTATAAAAATAATGAAAAAATTATACATCTCAACATTTTAATTATCACTTGCTTAGACCTAAGTCATTTAAGTCTGGCATGATTGGAAAAACCAGGTGTACGTATGATATGATCAAATGATTGATGTCTTTTTTCAAGTGTAAGAGTGTCGAAGTAATAAATAACTCGACAAAATTGATGTCGAACCACAGGGAGGTTAACTATAATAATAATAATGATAATAAGTTAAAGAGGACTTTGAGTTTTTAAAATTAATATAAGGATTAAATAAGAATAAAAGAATTATCAAAGTTAGAGGATCCACTATTGATATTTTAAACAAGTATATTATAAACTCTTTTTATTATTATACTAGAAACCACATACAAATGAGGTTCCAATCAGATTATAAATTGTTAACATGATTACATTAGTTATCTTATTTGAATAATATTAATATTGGTAAATGTTGTCAGGTATTCATAATTATAATTTATATTAACAATAAATCAAGTTCCTTTCATAGACACAAGTGTCAGTTATACCATACGATTCGGCTATGAAAGTGTCAAGTATTTGTTGTACCAAGTGCTATATAATACAAATCTAGATTAACCATTTAACAAGCAAAGTATTAAGAGTGAACAAAATAACAAATACAAAACTTTTTAGTATCAAACATTAAGGTCCATATTGAGTTTATACTATACTTATTCTTACACTATTAGTGTAACCTTTTTACATTGATATAATAAACTTAACTAAACATAATAAAAGAGAGAAACATGAATAAACAAGATAAGAACATAAATAAGATTAAAGTTAACGAAGTAAAGGAAAGAAAATGAGAAGCATAAATAAGAGATTAATATAAGCAAAACTTAAGCATTATAATAAAGAGAGAGCAAGAATATAATCTTGATCTGAAAACCAAGATGTCTAAATGCATGAAAAATACCTCCTTTTATATGCCAAAATTAGAAACTATTGATTTGTTGACTAATTATTAAGTGAGTGACTACATCTTGACTTCGTGACAATCCTTTTCTTCTTGTCTCAATAAAACATCATTGCTAACATCAAAATTTGAACAAACTTGAATCATGAAAGTTCTAGGAAATTATCTCAGTTTTCAAAATAAAAATAAAAATTAAGGTCATTTAGACTTCTAGAACTTAAGATATAGGCTGAACACTGAACAATGTTTAGGTTGCAGAATAGATTCGGACTTCTTCGTTGTTGCTAAGATTTAGACTTCCAAATAGTAGAATTGAGTCTTGCATTCCTATAAATGTTTTAGGCTTGTGTATTAGATTTATAGCCATATAAACCAAGTTGAAATCCAAGTTGAAATCCAAGATCTATAGATCAAGATATTACCTAATGACTAAACAATATTCTAGTTTGGAGTAAACCAACATCACTTTTCTAAACTTCACCCTCTCTTTGTCTTCTCAATTTCAGTAGTTGAAGTCATTACTCAATCCTTTAATTTATGTGATAGGCTTGCATTTAAGATGAATATTTACCATAAATTAAAAGTATTTTATAGTATCTGACTTGTTATTATAAAACATTCTTTAGTCCATGTTTGTTTCCCAGAAAGTAGTTTCCGGGAAACCATTTTCCAAACTTTCCTGTGTTTGTTTGCCATTAGAAAAGTTGGTCAATAAAAAACACTTTCCGGTCAACGAAAAACACTTTCCAGTCAATAGAAAATACTTTCTAGTCAACAGAAAACACTTTTCAGCCAAAGAAAAATTTGACTTGGTTCTCAGAAAAGTGTTTTTCTTTTTTATTATGTTTGTTTTTCGGATAGTGGTTTTCGGGAAATCACTTTCCAAACTTTCTTGTGTTTGTTTACTATTAGGAAAGTTGGTCAACGAAAAACACTTTCCAGTCAAAGAAAAATTTGGCTTGGTTTTCAGGAAAGTGTTTTCCTGAAAAATTTGGGTGGAAAACACTTTTCGGAAGTTGTGAAAAATTTAGAAATGTTATTTTTTACTGACTATATTAAATTTGATCCTCAAATTTTTGATTGCTATATATATTTTGTTTTGAATATTTATTTTTCAATTTCATTTCTTAAAATTTAATTTTTATATTAACTTTGATCCTCATTTTTATAATTGTTATTTTCTTTTCTCCTATTATTTTTTATTGAAATTTTTTATCTATCAAATTTGATCCTCATTCTTTTGATATCTAGTTATTTTATTTAAAATACTTTATGAAATGTTAATTATTATTATTTTAATTTCTTCATCTTTTTGTTTTTAGATTTGATCTTTATTATTTTAATTATTATTTATTTTATTTGAGATAATTTATGAAATTATATTCTTTTTCAATTTCATTCTTATTCAACTTTTTAATTTGTAAGATTTGTTCCTTATTATTTTAATAAACTTGAGAAAAATAAAACATTAATAAATTATTTTCCAGTTCATTTTTCATAACATAACCTAATACTGGAAAGTGTTTTCCAATTCATTTTTCATAACACTACCAAACATCAAAAAATAATTCATTTTCCAGGAATTCATTTTCCCCGGAATTCACTTTCCAAAAGGAAACAACTTTCCTACAAACAAACGGAGTCTTAGTTAAAGAGTTATTGATACTTCAAGTATAAAATACTGAAATAAAACCTCGATAAAAATTTATTTTTAATACTAATCAACATGTCTAGCAAACCATACCAGATCCAAGGTGTGTTGGTTTGGTCTAGCCTTGGGTTTGATAGCCATGTTTGACCTAAGATGATACGAACCTCGTACTCACATAGTCATCCAACCTACAATCATGATTGAGATCTAATCCTGGAAAGTTGAAATATGTCTGATAGGAGTGTGACATAATGCAAACCTACCCCAAAGTACCAACACTATTGGAATGAATTAGAATGATGCCACAAAGCTAGTTAATCTTTTCAAAGTCAGAGTCAGTTTGTTCAGGAACTGAAAAATATAAGAATCACTCTCACACATTAAAATTGAAAAATTTAGAAGTATTATTCATCAATGGATGTTGAAATTTAGGTTACTTGTGTATAAATAGTTCTTAAAAATTAACTCTAATGGATCTACACTTGTGGGTTGAACTGACCCACATATAAAACTGACCTAAAAATCCTAAACTGAAAAGGTTATAACCTGATCTAAACAAGTCTTGGATCCTAACTCAAAATAAAGTTTTAATTAAGCTCAAACATGAAAGAAAATAATAAAAATAACTAATTTTCATTAAATAGCACCAGCCTTTCTTTCCTTGTATAGTTAGGATGAATAAGGAATCCTTATAAGAAAAGAATTGTGGAATATTAATGAAACATTGCCACTCTTGAAAATTATGTTTCAAATTATTAAATATTCTTGTGGAACTAGAAAATTTCTAAAACAAACTACCACATCTTTTTAGAGAAAGGATCTTTGCTAAATAGGAAGCTACAGGTCAAAAGGAACTATATAATAAAATTTACACAACCTGTTCTGACCTATATCACAAGTCCATTCCGAACTCTAATTCATCTAAACATTTACCCTAATATAGATAAATACCTCTGGAAGCTTTTGACAAAGTTTCATCTCGATCCAATGATTGGATTTGAAGTTATTCTCAATGGTGTAAAACTGGATGATGTAAATCAAAATTAGAATATGACTTTACTTGGGTCGTATCTCAAGATTGAACCATATTACTAGCTTTCTCTTTAAGACGATTCACTCTTAAATCTTGAATAAGATTAGTAGTAACTTTATTAGCCTTTAATGAAGCTTTTGGAATTCCTTTATTGCTAACACTTTTTTCAAACAACACTGTATGGAAGTAGTGACTGACAAGAATTTCAAATAAACACGTCGTACTAACCATTTACGTATATACTTTTGAATGATAACTGACAAGATCAAAATATTGATGTCTTCTTCCAAGTACAAGAGTATTAAAGTAACAAATAACCCGGTAAGACCGGAGTCGAACCATATGGAGGTTAACTATATAACAACAACAACAACAACAACTTAAATAGGATTTTGAGATACAAGATCACTATGAGAATTAAACAATGATAAAGTAATTATCAAGGTTAGAGAATCTACTAATGATATTTCAAACAAGTATAGTATAAACTCTTTTTATTACTCAACTAGAAACCACACACAAAGAAGATTCTAATCAGATTATAAATTGTTAACATGATTATATTAATTATCTTATTCGAATAATGCTAATACTTGTAAATATTATCAAATATTCATGATCATAACTTAACAATAAATCAAGTTTCTTTCATAGTGCAGGTGTTGATTATACCATACGGTTGGGCTATGAAAGTTCCAAGTATTTGTTGTATCAAAGGTTATACAATATAAATCTAGATTAATCATTTAACAAGCAAAGTATTAATAGTGAATAAGATAACAAATATAAATATGTTAGTATCAAATATTAAAGTCCATGTTGAGTTTACACTATACGTATTCTCACACCATTAGTGTAACCTTTTCGCATTGACATAATAAACTTAACTAAATATAATGAAAGAGAGAAACATAAATAAACAAGATAAGAACATAAATAAGATATAAGTTAACTAAGTAAAGAAAAAGAAATGAAAGACCTAAATAATTAGTACTTAAAAGTGCATTTTTATCAAGGTTTTATATCAACATTTTGCACTTAAAGTATCACTAACTCCTTAACTAAACAATGTTTTATAATAATAAGTCTGATATATAAGATACTTTTAATTTATGGTAAATGTTTATCTTAAATGCAAGCTTACCACATAAATCAAAGAATTGATTGATGAGTTCAACCACTGAAATTGAAATGACAAAGAGAGGGTGAAGCTTAGAAAAAATATGTTGGTTTAGTCCAAACTGGAACACTGTTCAATCATTAGGTCATATATAGAGCTGTAGATCTTGGATTTTAATTTGGTTTATATAACTAGAAAGCTAAGACATAAGCATAAAATATTCATAGGAATGTGAGATTTAATTTTGCTATTTGAAAGTCTAAATCTTAGTAATAATAGAGAAGTCAGAATCTGTTCTGCAACCCAGATATTGTTCAGTGTTTAACCCACATGTTGAGTTCTAGAAGTCCAAATGATCTCAATTTTTTTTTGTTGGAAAGCTGAAACACTTTCTTAGAACTTTCATGATTTAAGTCTTTTCAAATTCTGATGTTAGCAATAATGCTTTGTTTAGACAAGAAGATAAGAATTGTCACAAAGTCAAGATGTGACCACCCACTCAACAATTAGTCAACAAATCAATAATTTCTAATTTTGGCTTATAAAAGGAGGCATTTGCTATACATTTAGATATCTTGATTTTCAGATCAAGATTATGTTCTTGCTTTGTATTTATTGTAATGCATCAGTTTTGATTATGTTAATATCTTGTTTATACTTTTTATTTTATTTTCTTTACTTAGTTAACTTATATCTTATTTATGTTCTTATCTTGTTTATTTATGTTTCTCTTTTTTCATTATATTTAGTTAAGTTTATTATGTCAAGGTGAAAATGTTATACTAATGGTGTAATAATAAGTATAGTGTAAACTCAACATGGACTTTAATGTTTGATATTAACATGTTTTGTATTTGTTATCTTGTTCACTCTTAATATTTTACTTGTTAAATGGTTATTAGCATTATTCGAATAAGATAACTAATATAATTGTGTTAACAATTTATAATCCAATTGGAAACTTCTTTATGTGTAGTTTCCAGTTGAGTAATAAAAAGAGTTCATACTATACTTGTTTGAAATACCATTAATGGATCCTTTCACCTTGAAATTTGTTTTTATCGTTGTTTAATCATCACATTAATCTTACAATCTCAAAGTCCTATTTAACTTACTACTACTACTACTACTGTTATTATTATTGTTGTTGTTGTTGTTATTTATAATTTACATAGCTAACCTCCCCGTGGTTCAATCCCAGTCTTGCTAGATTATTTATTATTTTGACACTCCTACACTTGGGAGAAGACATCAATCTTTTGGGTCGTCTCAAGTTTTTGGCGTCGTTGTAGGAAAGGAAAATTATCATAGAACTTGTAGTATTTAATTTATTTTCTCTTTTCTCTTTTCTTGTATCTAAATTTGTTTCTTTTGTTTTATTTCATTTCATTTTGTTTTCTTCTTCATTTTATTGTCTTCTTACATGTGTATGAGAGTTTGGTCACATACATTAAGTGATAGACTTTGTAGGATATTTTTATCATTTTTAGAAAATATAGCTGAAGAAGATAATCAATAACTTTATAATGACAATATTAAGAATAATCATGTTAGAATACTTGAAGACCACATGAATCCAACAAGAATAAGTGCACCCTCATACATAATTTTTCCTTCTGATACATCTCATTTCAATTTAAAGTCACGTATTATTCAACTTTTACTTCCTTTTCATGGTTTAGATTTTCTCCATACTTGTATTTAAGAGAATTTGAGAAGGTCTGTAACACCTATAATGACTTAAATTGTAGTATGAACAACATCAAATTAAATTTTTTTTTCTTTTTCTTTAAAAGATAAAGCTAAAATATAGTTATAAAATTTAAAACCATGATCCATTCATGTTTGGAATGAAATGTAACAATAATTTTTAAAGAAGTTTTTTCCATCTCATAGAACAAACTCTTTCAAAAGATAAATCATTACTTTCATTAAAAAATTAGGAGAAACATTTTAACGATATTGGTATATGTATTGAGATTTGCTTAATACTTGCCCTCATCATGGTTTTGAAATATGAAGATTGGTTTCATATTTTTATGAAGGATTAACACCTAGAGATAGGCAAATGGTTGAATTGATGTGCAATAGAACCTTTGAAGATAGAGACCTTAATGAAGCAATAGAGTACTTAGACTTACTAGCTGAAAATGCTCAAAATTAGAACACTACAGACACCCGGTAAAACTCAACCTCATACATCTAGTCAAGGTATGTATAACCTTAAGCAAGATCATAACCTCCAAGTTAAATTTTTAACTTTAGCTAGAAAAGTCGAGGCACTAGAATTGAAAAATAATGGTAAATTAAAATCTGTTCAAAACATTGTGTATCAAATATGTGAAACCAATAAATACTTAACCAATGACTGTTCAACTTTGTCTTATTTTAAGGAATACCTCCATGAACAAACTCATGCTTTAAACAGTTTTCAAAAGCCTAATCATAACCTATACTCGCAAACATACAATTCTGGTTGGAGAAATCACTCAAATTTCAACTGGAAGAGTGATAACAATAATGCACAAACTTCATAGCCATTGTTTCAATCACACCATAAATTTTAAAATTCTTATAAATATGCACTTCCTTATACTCCACCTCTTAAAAATAGCATTACATGTTTTATTTTCTATATAGAAGACACAATATTTATATGGAGTTCAAAGAAGCAATTTATAGTCACTTTATCAATATGTGAAGTTGAACATGTGCTTGTCATTCCATATGGCTAAAGAGATAATTGAAAGAATTGTGAATGCTACATAGAAGCCCTTTGAAATTTATACGGATAACTCATCAGCCATTATATTAGTAAAGAATTTAGCGTTTCATTATAGAAGTAAGCATATTGACACGAGAATTCATTACTTATGAGATTGCATTACAAACAAGGAAGTTGAAGTCAAGTATTTAAAGACATAAGACTAAGTTATGAATATCTTCACAAAGCCATTAAAAAAATAATTTTTTTTATCAAGATGAGAAATATGTTGGGAGTTATAAAGAAATCAAGTTTTAAAAGGATGCTGAAAGTAAACTGATTTTTAAAAATTAGTTAAATTGGTTGAGTAGTTGAGACTGAGTAACCAAGTGGAATAAATTAAAACAGTCAACTAGTTAAGAAATAGTCAACTAATTCATTAAGCAAAATACAATTCATATTCAAATTAGAATTTTTTTGTATTAGTTTAATTTTTTTATTGTTTAAGAATTTATGCTAATAAAAAAGCTTGTAATTCAATATTATTGAGTAACACAAAAAAAAAAAAAGAATAACTATGAGAGTTTAAAGATAAACACTTAATAAAAGTATACCTTCCTCTCAATCTTTTTTTATTCTTGAGTTTTGACTTTGTATTATTATTATTATTTTATCATATATCACACTTATATTTCTTCTAATATATTTGTCTCTCAGCGTAATAAATTTAAGAGTAAAGAAAACCCAACAACTATATATTATGGTAATCAAATGAATTGGTAGATCTAGAAATGTTTCAATAGGTATAAAAACCTAATCTCATATACACAATATCAATTACTATAAGGTGACAATTACAAAAATAAAAAACAAAGTAGAAGAAAAAAGTTGAAATGAAAGAATTATTATAGAGATATTTTATTGTTTATATAAATAGTGAAATTGACCCTAACTGTTTTAATTGTTCTTTGTTATGTTAATAAGAGATTTTATGTTAACTTATGAAAAAAATTTCTTGTTATTTTGAAATATAAAATGTTATTATCAATTGAAAATAGAAGATTTTTTTTTTTGAAAACATATATATGTTTTTAATTTTCTAATTTTACGAGAAACTCAAAAATATCAAAATAGATAGTTTAAAAAATCTTCATGTTATAAAATAAGATTTGTTTGGTTTATCTAATGTTTTATATCCATTATTATTATTATTATTATTATTTAACAGATATGCTATTTTCCCAAACAACTTAATAAAAAAATAATAAAGTAAACAAAAACCGAAACAAAAGAAACTTCAGAAACTTCTTCTACATGTGTCTGTGATTAAATTAGAATTAATATTGTGATAAATTGTAATTAATGCAAATTAAAAGCGCCTGGATTTACAAACTGATGTAAGAGAATTTAAAGACCTAAAAGAATTAAAAATTAAAGATCACTTTCTAGCCTCTATCTCTGTATCGTTATGACTTCTGCCCACCAAGTAAAGATCCTGGACGTTCACCATGTCACCCCATTCTTTACGCCACCCGAGTTTGCGACGGAGTTATCAGTCCCACTCACCTTCTTTGATATTATGTGGTTGAAACTCCAACCAGTTGGATACATATTCTTTTATAAACTCACCGAGTCAACACCAGCTTTCTTCAATTCAGTAATCCTTCCCAAACTCAAACATTCTCTCTCTCGTACTCTCATTCACTTCCTTCCTCTTGCTGGCAACATCACTTGGCCGCCACAGGCCACCAAACCCACAATTCTATACACTCCAAATGATGCTATTCAACTCACGGTTGCGGAGTCTAATGCTGATTTTGATCATCTCTCAGGCAATAACATCCGTGAAGCTATCAAGTCACATCATTATCTACCTGAGTTGCCTGTCACTGACGCAAAAGCTACAGCTATGACTATGCAAATAACATTGTTTCCCAATCAAGGCTTTTGCATTGGAATGTCTTCACACCATTCTATCCTTGATGGCACGAGCTACTCCATGTTTATCAAAGCATGGTCCTACATAAGCACCCTTAGCGATAACGAGAAGCAGCAATATCCAACTTTGTTGCCAGAATTAACACCGGTTCTTGATCGAACAGGTATTCAAGATCCTGCAGGGTTTGAAAAGAGGTTCTTGAACGCCTGGTTAGGAGTAAAAGTTCCTGGTCAGGATCCTAGTTGCTCTAGAAGTTTGAAGCTTTTGCCAGTTATAACGCCTCAGTCTAGCTTAGTACGAGCAGTGGTCGAGGTATCTCGTGAGCAAATAAACAATCTTAGGGAAAGGGTTCGCACGCAATTCGAAAAGATCCACGAAGAAGATCCAAATGAAACAAAGCTCGTCCACATGTCCAGTTTTGTTCTCCTCTACGCATATGTGGTGATTTGTATGGTTAAGTCAAAGGGGTTAGAGAAAAATAGAAAGGTTGTTTTTGGGTTCCTCGCAGACTGTAGAGCTCGTTTAGAACCTCCAATACATGACAAATATTTTGGTAACTGTCTTTATCCCTTCGCTGTAGATACAGAAGCAGAAGCTCTGCTAGAGGAGAATGGGTTTGCCTGGGCAGTAGAAAGACTGGGTGATACTATCAGAAACTTAGAGAAAGGAGTTCTTGATGGAGTAAAGGAGGCATTGGCAACATATAACAAGACAGCAAGGCCAGGCGCTGCATTACTTCTTGGTGTTGCTGGGTCAACTCACTATGATGTTTATGGAACTGATCTTGGGTGGGGGAGGCCAGAAAAGGTAGAGATTACTTCCATAGATCAGACCGCAGCAATTTCTATGACAAAGTGCAAGCATGGAAGTGGAGTCGAGTTTGCTTTAGTTTTGGAGAGGAATGAAATGGAGAAATTTATGTCTCTGTTTGTTGATGGTGTTATTTAAGGCTTTGTTGCTCGGAACGGTGAACTGAAAACACCTAGCCATGTCCATGTTGAAACGATACGACACGGACACTGCTGCGGAAACACGGCTCTCAATTTGGTTGGAAATTTTTGAAGAAGTTATTTTTAAGTATAGTAAATCAAATTTATTTTTTTATTATTTTTAAAAATTAAATTCTATTTAAAATTTAATTTTTGACACTTAAAATGATTCTCAATTTAAAATTTTATCAAAACTTCTAAATTAAATTTAAATCATATGATTTAAACAGCCTATACATGACCATTAATTTTGCCATATAAGAGATAAGAGGTATGCAAAGTATTTTCTCTAAATGACGACGGGTACCGAGGAATATTTTCCTCCTATCAAGAAAACTCGAATCCGAACCCAATATGTATAAATATATTTATTGTTCTTTTATTTTTTACCAACCATGTAAAACTTATTTTTTAAACAAGTTGTTCCTTGTGTATTAATTATTAACTATTAAATGATTTATTACAAAAACTCTTATTTATGTAGAGTCTTGAAACCCATAATGGACTAGATTAAAAAACAAATAACGCTAAATAAGAATATGCAGGCATCATCTACACATTTTATGGAACCAAGACAAATTTTAATTGTGAATCTAAAGGATGATGAATGCGTTTAATAAAATAAATCAAGAATTAAATATGTCAATAAATATTAAAAATAATTATTAATGCTAACTAAAAACTAAGTTGAATAGTTGAGAAATAAATATGGATTAAGATATTTAATATTATGTTGTATTGAGCTTTTTAATTTATTTTTATTTAATTATATTAAAATTATTTTTTTTATAATAAGATTAATAATTTAACTTATATTGAAAAAAATAATTTTCTAGTATAAATCCTCTTTCATTTTACTAATGTAATTAAAAATTAAAAAAAATTTAAAGTAATCATCAAAATAAAATTGAATGATTTAAAATTAAGATAAAATAGCATCTATTTAATTAAAAATCCTTCATTTTATTAATACGCTACTTTTTATACTTTTTTTTAACTAGAATATTTATTTTTTAAATAATAGCTTATCAAGACCACAAAAGCAAAATATAATAAGAAAATGAGAAAAAAAACATGTTATGATAATTTTAACTCAAATATATTGCAAAAAAAAATATATATTACTCATGTCTTGTAACAAATAATTCTATTTTTTAATCAATTATATGATAGTAAAAAAAATATAGAGAAACAATATATTTTTCATCAAAGCCTTTTTTTTAATGATCCGGGGGATCTAGACCAACTTATGCGTATCACGACTAATTCTCGAAATCATTAAACACCTTGCAAGCTCAATAGGCAAGTAAGGCACCACAAGAATAACAAGCATGTGCATAAAGAGTCGAATCTAGATATAGAGACAGAGAATTCCCTGGTAGGTCCACTAGGCCACAACCCTCAAGCGCAAACCTTTTTCTTAATTCATATAAGTTTTTGATGTTCTGACAACAAAAAAAAAATCTTTTAGAAGTATAGTTTTATTGAATAAAAAATGACAACAATTCAAAAAAATATATATTTGCAGTAATTATAAAGATTTAATAGATAAAGTTAGTTAGATTATTGTACTAGATAATGTTGTTATTTATAGGACCAGCTACAAAAATAATTTTAAAATATAGTTATAGTAACAGTAATAGAATTATTTATCATTTCTCTTACCATATTGTGTTGTACGAAGACTAAGAGATAATTTACTAATTATCATGATTATGTATTTATTTAGGCTGTTTGCTATATGACAATTCTTGTGAATAGTATTATTGTTAAAATTGATATAAAATATCTAGATTATTGCTATTCTAATCATTTAATTTTCCACAAAGCTTTCTGTTTCTTGAAGAATCGGGAGATTGTAAATTTAAATTCTTATTATCGGTTACTTTGTTGGGTCATGATGATGTTCAATACGGGGTCTCAAACCAAATCCCAAATACTTTTGAGAATAAAGGGACGTAGGATGTGCATGTCCCATGCTGACAATAAGAGCAGGTGGGTAGTTAGCAGATGTGCATTGTGCATATGGGCAGTGCGGGAATGGATATTGGAATAAATCTCTTACAATTACATGTGTTATTTACTTATTTACTTATATGTATTTCTGTTAGTACAAATGTTTGACATTATCCTTTATTTTGTTGGTTTTAAGTACATGAGTTTGTTAATTGGTTTTGCTATTTAAGTAGTCAAGTATTATTAACAAAGAGGAGGAAGTTTTATTCAATCTGCAGTTTGTTCTTATCCTAAGAGAAAACATCATAAAATAATTATTGAAACATAACACTGGTATCAAAACCTAGTTATGAAAATCAATAAAAAAACATATTGAGCATCTAGAAACTGCACTTGGTGAAGTCCAAGATGGACTACACAAAATGAAGATCGATATGGCTGATAGACATTGTCATTTGAAGGAAATCCTCAATCATCAAAACTTTTTGATGTATTGCTTTCCAACCAGGAACCTACAAACATGGGCGGAGGAATGCCAAGGGCTAGGATGGGCTATAGCTCAAGTTAAGATTTTATCAATATTTTTGATTAATTTTACATAAAAAATTCATAATTTTTAATT
>NW_011500141.1:0-44642 GCF_000495115.2 Populus euphratica
GACAACTGAACAGCCCTGCGCCGCCCCCTTGTCTCGTGAGGTGAAATTCCTGTCTCTGGCCTTATTGATATTTTTTTATTTTTAAAAATTTATTTTTATATCATCATATTTAAAAATTTTAAAAATAAAAATAAAAATTTTAATAGAAAACAAAATAAAAATAATTTTTTTAAAAAAATGCTTTTAAACTGTAAAAATAAACATGCTATTAAGATATTATATAAGATTATACAGGACAAGGCACTTAAATATTCAACCATGACATCTGTTAACAATATTAATTGTGTTTTCAATCATTTCCTATCCGTTTTTAAACATTAAGATCAGTTGGTGTATCAATTAAGATAAAATTTTGAAATGAATGATTTTAAACAAAATACAAAATTTAATAAATTTCAAATCCCAAAAAAAGAAAAGAAAATTGACCAGCCCATGCTGGCCATCAAACTATTTAACACATCACAAGAACTTATTGCAGGGACTGATCATTGTACAAAGATCTACGACACCACCTTACGGTACATATTCTTCAGTGTACATTAAATTGGTTCGTGCAATAATTTTTCCAAAAGATATCGCACCACCAGTGCAAATGTACGACTTGGAAATGAATAATACTCTATTCGCCTTTTCTTTTTATCCTTTCGGTATCGCCAATATTGTAAGAAATATTTTGCAAGATCATATTCACAGGCAAAACAGAGGAGCCAATAAACATGTACTCGAAAAGGGTATAATTGTGGCAAGTTGCTCAAATAAACGAGGCAAGAAAATCCCAGCCACAAAAGAGGCGGGAAGAATATCTTATTACTGTGCTTACGGAGGTCTAAAAGGGGGCAATGGGGGCTCATTTTGTAAGCGAATCTATATTATGTTAATGTGCAGACTCAAAATTGGGATCTAATCCCCACCAGCTGGTGAAAATTCTTGAGGAAATCCTCTTGCTGATGATATTATAAAAGACAAAGAAAGGACTTGATAAAGAGCCAGTCTTTTCGACACTGATGCCCTTTTCGTTTCTCTTCCCTCTTATACCTTTGCTTACGGAAGAGAATCCTACATTGTTATACCCTCGAGGGTGGGAAAAAAAATAATCTCCCACTTGCACAGCCCTACCATTTCCTCCTGCTTATAAAGAGCAGCCATGTCAATCTCTTGCCCACACCATCCCTTGACTCAAGTCTTCTCCCTTGACTGAGGGATTGATCTTTTTCTCTTGAAGTTTCTTTCGTCTTAGGCTTGTAGCTTGTTCTTTTGCTTTAGGAGTCAGCCCACATTCCTCTCTCACCACCGTCTAACCTACCAATCCCTCCACTACGTACCCGATTATCAACAAGGGAAATGGCTTATTTCATGTCTTCAAATGGTTCTAGCTCCTCTTGGACGCCCAAACAAAACAAGCTGTTTGAGAAGGCACTGGCTGTCTATGACAAAGACACGCCAGACCGCTGGCAAAATGTGGCCAAGGCTGTGGGTGGCAAGTCAGCAGAAGAAGTTAAGATGCACTACGATCGTCTTGTGGAGGATCTTACATATATAGAATCCGGCCAAGCTCCACTGCCAAACTACAAGCCCTCAGGGAGCAATAGTAGAGGGCTTGCTGAGGAGCAGAGGTACGTGATGAACGTTTCTGGAAACCAGCATACTCATCAATTACAGGATAAAAACCAACTTCACTGTTCTTGCATGCAATATTGTTTTATTCTAGGCTCCCTAGCTCAGCGCACACTGTTTGCTACGCATCTTACACATGTTCAAGACATGAGCATTCGCATTCCCATCTATTATCCTTGGAAATTGAAAGGGCATTAGCAGGCACACACTAAGCTCCTTAAAAACGTACGTAGTTAATCCAAACATCTGTCAAACGAGTCTACTTCAGTGCTGCCGCATTGAGCTCCCCTCAATTTACGATTTTATACTATCGGTACTGTTTAAACTTTAAAGCATGTGCTTGTGTCTCTGCTGTCAGCTGCTTCCTTCCTCTCTACTCATTTGCACGTATATATATTGCCAACTGCCCACTGTATATATTGCCAAAAGCCACACGGCGCCTACTTCTACTTTCAAACCAGTGCAGCAAACTTCCTTAGATTGTGTATGATGTAACATAAAACGTCACAAGTTTCTTGTTCCAGTATTAACTGCGGATTTTGAGGGTTCGTATGCCGACCAAGTATTCATATATGTATATCATCTTTTCATAATTCTCTTGCCTTTCCTTTCCTAGTAGCTATAGGATTTAGGGTAAACCTAACACCGACCCTTGCTCCCTCTGGATAGTCTTAAATATTGTAAAGACTATCCATTATAAATTCAACTTCCTAAGGAAAACAAAAAAGAAGCCCACATGAAATCTAATCCTGCTTGTATGATATAGATCACATCAACTTGGACATATATATGCTTTGGAACGGGGCAAAAATTATTATAAATTAGCCAGTGCTTCTAATGCCTGATAAGAATCATTGTGTGAACACAGGAAAACACAATTTTTTAAATCAATTTTCACATTGCTCTATAACCCAATTCAGTAATCCCCAGACCTGCTCACGACACGGGTTCTTGGATCTAGCCAGGACTTTAGACAGCATTACAAGCTGAAACAAAAATTTCACTCACCCAGTTGCCCAAAGTAAGCTCATCTATTCTAAAAAAAATAAATAAAACAAGTCCCTTGATCGAGTTCCTATACAATTCTGATTTCAAGGATAATGTGGTTGTTGACAACCCACTACAGTTAATTATTTAAAACTAAACACTCCAACTAGGGAATTAAATATAATTATGCATCACTAATGCTGTTTTTTTTTTTTTGGCAGGCTTATGAGGAATTTAAAGCTGCAATGAAGCGCCGAAGGGTCCAGATCTGTAAAAACTATATGCATGCAAGACTAAGTACTAAAAAAGAAGTGAATCTACTTGCTGGTTCTGGTTCTGTCCAGGCTTAGTTACTGTAGTAATAATGAAAGCAACGTGTACAAGTCATGTGTTATCACACTTCTGAAGCTTGTACGTACGATGCATCTACTTTAATGATGTTGTCTCCTGTTATATAAACTATAAAGTACTGTGTTCTATAATTTACTCCCCTTTTTAATCCTTTCCAACCCAAATCAATCACCTTAAAAATCTGGTTCGGGTGCTAATAAACTGGTTTCCTCTCCATAATATTGCCTTTGTTTTGTCAAAAGACTATGAAAATAATTTTTTCCCGCGGACACACCAGCTCTGCCGAGCAGAGAGAACGCATGAAATATTGAACATTATAAAGAAAAAATTGAACAATCCAATTAAAGTCAAGTATTGGTGATTTTCCTAATTAAGAAAATGATCAATTGAATGTTTTGGTTGATACACGAATTGATCTTGATCAACTTCTTGTTATCGAATTTAATTATTATCAAACATGGTCTTCCATGTGGAGACCATGGAAAGCATGTCAAATTCCTTGGGAAATAAAATGCTATCTGCCATGGACAAGCTGGTTTACACATGATGCAGTAAGTTGTTTGTAAATAAATGAAATATACGTGAAGAAAGATTTTCATATCACATCAACTAAATACAGGTTTTAGGTTTCTTGATTATATATCAATCCAGGTGAAGAAAATTTCTTCAACAGGAATTAATTGGTCTGGCGTTTAGTCTCAAGAATACGGGTTTAATTTCGAGAAATCATCAACCAAAAGCAGCAGCAGGCCCTCGTGCCATGAGACTCGGATAAACACCAAACCAGACGACCTGTTCATATTAATTTATTGTATTTCATTTTGGAGAGGGAAGATCAATATATTATCGGTTCCCTTTTGCAGATTGTACATTTTTAATTATTAGAGGAAGGTTTCTTCGGAAATCTCCAAGTTTATACGGTAGATGCAATGCCATCGAGATGTTAATTGCTTGTATGAATACAAATTACTCTTTTGTAGAGAAATCATTGCAAGTTTCTTTAACAAGATAGCATGCCATCATGTAATGTTTACCTCTGAATTTTCTCTATGAAAAATTATTAAAAACTACAGGAAGACGAATGAAGAAATATTACTCCGAGAATGCTTCATGATAGCTTTGTAATTGGAATAAAATTCAAATATATGACAGTCTTCAAAACTTTAAATATTTTTAAACACTGATAAAAATAAAATCATCCTTAAAAACTATATGAATCGAAGAGAAAAATAAAAGTTAATTTTCATAACTTAATAATGTTATTATTTCTTTAGCCATTAAATTAAATAAAATAAAAAATGATTTTATTGTTTGAATATTTTTTTGTATCCTTGAAGCAAGCTAGAAATACAATTAGCAGATTAGTGTAAACAAGTTTATAGGTTAAATGTCTATTTAGAATGCGGGTGCGGTTGTGATTTGAGAGCTTTTTTTTTATATAAAAAATATAGTAGATATTATATTTAAAGTATTTTTTATTTATAAATATATTAAAATAATATTTTTTATTTTTTAAATTTTATTTTTAATATTAACACATTAATCCAAAAATATAAAAAAATAAATTAATTTAAAATTTAAAAAAATTCCAAAAAAAACTGCAATGCCAAACAGAATTTCAACCATTTTCAAATTAAAAATATCAAAAAAATAAAAAAAATATTTTAAATAAAAAAATACTTTTTAAATACACGAAAACAAATTAACATGGAAGGGTGCTCCTTCAGCAGCCGCGTTTCTAAACGAGATCCTCATCGTAAAAGGACACTATCGATCAAATTAGTAGTGAATTGAGGCAATTGATCAAACTCGTAAAGTAGAGGGACCGAGGGTGTAATTAAAAAAACAATTAGTTTCTTCGTGGTTAAATTTAACGTCAGGATCACAGCATTAAAAGCATTCGAGCAAAACCTGCTGGATCGTATACCCATCCCAAACAAAACGACCCCACCACGCATCCCTCATGCAACTCACCAGACACTCCCATGGCCCCCACACTGCTCTCCTCCACCGTCCGATAACGTCAGAACAGTCTAATCGGCCCAGATTCTCACCCCACGCACGCATCACAAACACATCATTGACCGCAACACAGGCAATCGAATCCGCACAGTTGACATGTCCGATTGGAATCGTTAACAAGCTGGGTACGTAGACGTCGGCGAAAACGCTTGGTGTTTACCCATTTCAAGATCGAGCATTTCGATCTTGAAGGGCTGGAGATGGAGTGAAGGGGACGAGGCTGTAGGCCAGGTGGGTCGTAGGATTTAAGGAGAGAGATGTGATTTATGGGATTTAGGGAGGGTGCCGTGTAGGGTCCATGAAGTGAAGATGGATATGAGTGAGTGAGACTGAAGTTTGTTTGAATCAAAGGGGAGAGTTTTTGTTAAGGTTTATTGGGGGTGAAGGGTGATTGATTTAACGGTCTTAAACTTGGTTCGAAAGACAGCTCAGTCTTGGTTGGGCTTTCTTTCTTTTGTTTTTGTTCCCTTTTTTTTTTAAAAAAAAAAAGAAAAAAGATCCATTGGCCTGGTTTTGTACAATGCAGATTAATTTTCAGATTAACCCAGCAGAAGGATTTAGAATAGGTTTGTCATCAATTTAGGTATGAATTTGTGGGAAGAAGATTATAAATTAATTAGTTTCAATACTTGGGAGTATCTTTAATTATAAAATAAAAAATTTATAAGGTAGCCTTTATTCTTGAATAATTTCTCACACTTTCTTTGCATGAGCATGAATTGTACTCATTTATATGTGAGTATTATCATTTACCTGTGTTGCCGAGTAGGATTAATTTAAAAAAAAAAGTTAAAAAGAAATAATCATCCATTGATATATATAAAAATTAAAAAATATAGAAATTAACACTTGACTCGTGTTATAAGATTAGGATAATATTATAAAAAATAAAATAAAATAAAATAAAATATAAAGCTTAATTTTCAATCAACAAAAATGATAAAAAATAAAATTAAAAAAATCAACAAAAATGATAAAGGATGAAGTTAAAAAGAAATAATCATGCATTGATATATATATATAAATTAAAATATGTAGAAATTGAGTTGACATGACCTGTGAACTTTGTAAATAAGTTTAAAAACAAACTAGACAATTGAAAAAAAAAACATAATTTAATTAAGAAAAATTAAAATGATATAATTTTAAAAAAATATTAAGACGATAACATATTGCATCAACCCAAGTCAGCTTAGGTTAATATGTAAAATTTGTGATTTGAGTTACGAGATTGTAATATCATCATAGAAAGCAAATTAAAAATATATATTAAAGTTTAATTCTCAATTAATCTAATAATTAAAAATATCTATTAAAAAACAAAAAAACCTAAGTTAAATCGAGTTAACTTATTAAATCTGAATTAAAAAAACCAAGATAAATCAACATAAAAAAAATAAAATAAAAAATAAAAAAGCTCAATTCCTAATCAATCAAATATTAAAGGATGAAACTAAAAAATAACAAAAGAAATACTCAAGTCAACCTAGTTTAACCTGCTAAATACTTGACTCATATTATAAGATTAGGATAATATTATAAAAAATAAAATAAATTATAAAGTTCAATTTTCAATCAACAAAAATAATAAAGGATGAAATTAAAAAAATTAATTATAAAAAAAATAAAATAAAAAATCACCCAAATTAACCCATAAAACTCATAACTTTAATTATAAAATAAAGATAATTTTATAAAAAATAAATAATAAAGGCCATTCATATAAAAATAGTAATTATAAAATAAAAAAGAAAAGAATAAAACAACGTTTTCAATAAACAATACCGTACTAGGAGGGGATCAATAATTAGTTTCCACTCCTCTATAAGTTCTTGTTTAATTATATTATTTTTTCTCAGAGGAACGTATTTTATTTTCATTGAAATCATTACAAAGACCGATTCACCATTTAAATTATGGACTGGGCAATAAAACAATTAGAAAGTATTGTATTGATCTAAATTTTTTATTTAATAGATAATATCTAGAATGCATTTTTTTGTAATTTTTAATAATTCAATCATAATTATAAAATAATCAATGATACATCATTTACAAAATATTGTTGACAAATTTATTGGTGTATAAAAATTTTATGTAATAATTTAACCACCATGTTTTATAATAATTTATGAGTTTTGGTGGATGCTGAATGATATGAAGTCAGGGAATAAATGCCATACCGTACATAAACGCTACCCTTGTTCACGAATTGATGCCATATGTATAATTAATTATTGTGCTTCTCCTGTTGCGCATGTGAAAGTAGTCAACACAATGCGCAGGTAAAAGTCTCCAGACCAGGGTCATGAACTTGATAGATCACTACACCCTCACGACAGGTGAACAGAAATTATACAGATAAAATGTAATACAATAGTGATTTTTTTCAAATAGATTATGTTTAAATAATATTTTTTTGTTTAGATCAATAAAAATATAAAAAAGTTAAGTTGAAATAAATAAAATTTATTTAAAAATATTTTTAAAACATAAATCAAGTATGTATTTGGTAAGATAGTATAAGATATGTTTTCAATTAAAAGTATTTTGTAATATCTCCAGCCCATTTTTCTTATAATATTAAATGTGCCAAAGGGGATAAATCCATTGACTTTGCTTTCTTATTGACCTCAAATTCAATTATATTTCATGCGAAACTCAACGGATTACCTTTTTCTTTATCAATAATTAAATTTACGTCTGATTAGTGTTGTAAGAGAGTATGAATAAATATAAAAAGGTTAGAAATGAATTTGAATAAAAAAATATTTTAAAAATAATTCTTTATACTTTCGAAATACAAAACATGTCCCCACTATATTTATAAACGGCGACCAATGGATTGTTAAATGGTGGATGAGGATGGATCAAACATGGCCCAGCCCTACTATTTTATGGGTTCAATTACAGGCTAAGTTAGGGACATAGACAGATATGACATCAAGCCTAACATGGCCCATATGGCAGCCATTATATCAATTAGGATTCATGCACATGTTCCTCGTATGATTGTGTTAAAACTTGAATAGAATCGAGCACAACGAACGAAGAACAAGGATACAATCTCTTACTTCGTTCCCCTTCTCTGATAATAATAACGGGAAAAGTAATTGAGTAACTTTGGAAATGAAAGATACGTGACGATCGATCCGGCCCAACATAATAACTCCAATGGGAAAACAATGGAAGCTAGCTTTCCTAGCTAGGTTCTAAGAACATTGGCACTGAGAAAAAGGAAGATTGCAGAAATTAAGATAACATGAGAATCTTACAAATTTCTGATCAAAGACAAGGACCTTAATTCCCATATTCAATAATCCTGCTAACCCACCTCCTTCCTCTCTCTGTTTTTTTTTTTTTCATAGACCTCTCCTTCCTACTCAACTAGCTAGCTACCAACCAAGGCTTTTCGCATTTATATCCGTCATGGATCCCTTATCACCTGAAGCGATTAATGATGTTCAAGGAAAAATCATGGGTTCTCGTTCTAGTCAAGTGGAACTTGTTGGCTGCGGCTGCTTCTTCAAATTCTTGTTATTATGCATCCAAACCTTGAAAACCTGTCTCCTCACACCAACTTCAGCACAAAACTTCTGCACTTCCTCCTCATCTTGTTTATTAATCCTCCACCCAACTTTATCTGCAAACTCCATCATCTTATCTTTCTGTTCCGGTGTGAATTTTGTTCTAAATCTCTTCTTTGACATAACATAAGGTGGCGGAGGTGGCACTCCATCTGCATTAGACTGGAAAGGATTGAGATCCTCACTTGAAGATTCAGTTCCTCCACTAACACCACCAAAAGCCACGCTCATGGGTTGAACCATATTTGCAGTGTTAGGACTAGTATGCAACCCCATAGAATATCTTTGGTGGTGGTGGAGGTGGTGATGCAGTATAGCTGGAGAAGGCAATGGTGGTGGCAACTGAAGACTATGAACCATGGTAGCACTTCTTCTTGAACCAGGACTGAATTGAGTCTCCCCATCGATTTCTCTGCGGTGAAAGTTGCGGTGGCACTCACAAGCAGCACATTTGAGCGCCTCTAAACTTCCTTCTTCTCCCCCTGGCATGAACTCACCACAGCCATCATAAACGCTGCCGCCTACGTTGGCCGCGTGGTTTCTGAGACATTCGCGGTACCTTGTATTGGATGTTTTGGAGTTGGGTCCGCTTGAGATGATTGCAAGTCGATCTGGGTTTGGAGATCTTGATGGTTGGCGTTGGTGATCTAGGGTTTGAGTGTAAGTAAGGACAGTGGTGCCATTGTGGTTCCCATTTCTTCCTTCTAGCCCTGACGATTGATGACTGTAACTTGAAGGGACTGACGTTCTTATATCATTTTCTAGACCTCTCATCTCCATGATTTTTGCACCACGCCTAGCCTTCTTAAACGCAGCACTATAATCTTTTTTGTTTTTTGAAAAGAAAATCTTAAGCTTTCGGATTTTTTTTTTTTTGATATAACAATATTGGAACTTCGAATCTTGGAGCCCTCCAAGATTTTATGCCTAACAGTGAAGGAGAAGAAGCACTTCAAAAACAAAAATCATAGCAGAAGCTTAAATACGTACGAAATGCCCTAAGCTAAATTCAAGAACTTGCTCCATCCTCAGTTGTTCCAAAAGATAAGATGGAAGAGAGGCAATAAAACGAAGAAAGAAGATCTTAAGAACAAAAAGGAAATTGAACGTTAAATGGGACAAAACTCACAGTTCCAGGAGAGAGAGAGAGAGAGAGAGAGGCAACAGCTAGCAGTACCAGCACCACAGGCTTTATTACCATCATCAAGTCTTTGACATCTCTCTCCCTCTCTCTAGCTAATGTTTTCAAGTATGCAGAAACCACAAAAGAATTAGCAGGGGAAAGATGTAAAATAGAGAGGGTTTGTGTGGTGTTTTTAAGCTTTAGAGCATGGGAGCAAGGACTGTGCTTCTGGGCTTCCAACAGGCCAACTACATATCCAACAAGAGACAGCTTGGTTGCTTGTGATGAAGCCAGAGAGGGTAGATAAACTTTGTGAGGAGATGGTGATGAGATTAAGAGCCCTCCCTTTCTCTGCACAAAACAACCGACAACGTCATGTTCATCCCTCTCCCACGCCCTGCCACACTGGGTCCCACTTCACCCCTTCATTATTGCCTTCCTTTCCATTTCTTATCTTTAACCCAGCCTGACCCCCTAAATAACCATACAGATGCATACGGTGTATCCTTCCTCGCCCTTTATGCGACCTGGCTAACTTTATATATATTCGCCACTGTGCTTTTTAGTCTAAAACCACCCTTGACATTGCATCACCCTGTAATTAGTTTCATGATCAAACTCATACTTTTACAGGCTAGCTCTATATTTTGTTACAGTGTTAGGGTTTGTGTTATAATATATCCCCGGTTGAAATTGTATTTTATTTTTATTATATGCTTAAAAATATTTAGTTAATGTTCACTATAATTTATAGCAATTGTTTTTTAAAAGTATTTTTTATTTAAAAATATATATAAATAATTTTTTAAATTTATTATTTTAGACATAATATTGAAGACTTGTAATTTGACAAGCTAGCAAACCGTATATAAATATTTAATTTTATTAAATATATATGATTGGATATAATTTATATTTAAAATATTCTTATAAAAAAATAAACAATTGTCTAATTCTAAAATCACATTAAAATATTAAAAAAACATCAAATTTAATGTTTTTTAAAGCTAAATGCACTTTTACAGCACAAAAACGAATGCTCATCCCTTAACAACCACATTTTATTATATTTTTTTTCATTCCGCAACCACACAAAATTATCATATTACAAACACATGCTTACTTAGATTTGTAGCATCTAATTAAGGAAGCTATTTGAAACAAAATTTCTGTAAATGTTATAGTTTGGACATGGATAATATATTTAAGATTGCCCAAGAATAACTAAAGATTCTGTTATATAAATGCTTAAAGTTTAATGATAATTTTTATACAAATAAAGGGGGAAAGAGCTGCATTAAATGAGAGAAGGAGGGGGGGCCGGGGGGGTAAAAAGTGAAAAAAACCTGCATGGGAACGGTCCACAGTAATGGTGTTGTCGTGTAATGTAGAGCAGAATGATTCTCTCAATCTCAACTCTCAAGCATGACCAATGGCTAAGGTAGGCATTCTGTTTTTGAATCGCAAGCCTCCCTGCAACACCACGCTTGCCCCAAGCAATGTCTTTACCTTTCTGTGATGCAATCGATGGCTTCATTTGTCCCTCTCTTTCAACATCTTTTGCTTTGGTACTGCCTATTTGCTTGCTACATAGCCCTCTCTACCTGTTCATGTTCATTTTTTGTTGCAATACAGCTTCCACCAATAGAATCCCGAAAGCTAGAGTCAGGAGCCGGGAGCTTTATACATTTTTTTTTTTATTTCGATTAGCATGATCCAACTCGGAATCTTTTCCCCCCGCCTCTTTCTTTCTTTCTTCAGATGCATAGCACATGTTCGTTCTAGGCCTTAGTCCTGTTAATCTCCACTGCAATTTCGAAGTTTGAATATCACAGCCGGTATGAAACTCTAGGGAACATAGGAGAATTTTTAATTTTCTTTTCATCTATTCCATTTCGAGAGCTTTAATCTCAATATCTCTCGACATTTTAGCTTAGGCAGCTTAATTTGGCATGCGCATTGCAGCATTCAAGATTTGGGGTGTGGCAGGCTAAAGCATCATGCATACACTCAGATACTTTTGCCCACCACGGTACTTGTGGCAGTCCATTAATGCTGTGATCATGGTGCTCCTTCCACTAGCAATGGCTCACCGACTACGTGAGTGATTTGTTAATGTGTTTATCGATGAGTAAAAGCTTTCAAACAAAACATGGATTCGAGATTGAACTTCTCCCGTGCCTGATTTAGAAAATGTTTACTTTAAGACAAGTGGTTCAAGGTTCGATATACGATGTGAGAAATTCTTGGCCGAAAGAAGTAAGCATATCAACAAGTAGATAAATATAAAGAAGTCTAAGGTTGGGCTCTTATTTCTTTTCTAACCCCATCAAGGGCGTGATTCCTTTGCTATAATAAGGCTGTCGCTTGTATTCAAATTCATGATTTGCATCTAACCCATGATTTTGGAAGGGAAAAAAACATGAAATTTTAGTTTATTTTTTTCAAAATCATGGTTTGAATGTTTTCTCTTACCAAAACCATGTGTTTAAGAGGATTATCAAACACCCAGAAGTGTGATTTTTCACTCAAGATTTGATTTTTTCTCTCACATTTCAACCATAAACGGAAACATTGGTTTGGAATTGCTGTTGAAGTTGGAATTAGCTTTTACTAAATCTAGTCATTGCCTTTAGGTGTATAGATTAAACTACATATTCTGAAATCGAAATAACTCTGATATCCAAAGATCAAAGCAATTAATTCTACCATCTATTGAGAGATTAGGTATATTTTTATATATATTCACCAATATCTTTCTTGATACATTAAGAAAATATTCCAAGTAAAACGATGCCCCTGTTTCCCTTCCCAAAACAAGTTCTTATGCGTCCATCGCTTTTCATCTTGCTTGCATGTATTAAGCATGCCGTTTGTGTTTGCTCTGAGTTAGGATTTAATTCTTTATAAGATTCTTAATTACATTATTTGTAGTTTAATTGTTCGTAAACAAAGTTCATTTCCAGGGATTACATCCATTACTCACTGGCAACCGTGAATGATACATTCAACAATTCGTGTCATATTTTTGCAAGGAAATAAAATCTCTTCGAAATGTTCAGATTTTATCTTGATCTGTGTTACTTTTTCGTTCACTGGTATTATATTCTGCGTTGAGACAACCAGTCGGATGGGTTCGGGGAGCTAGAGGCGGACTAATGGATCGAGCTGCTCCTCCCGGGGATGCAGCATCCTGGGCATGGAACCGATGGAGGCTTGGAATAGAATGTTAGAGCTAGCTAGGTTCACTAGAAGTCATTAAATGTGCTTGTAGATTGATGGACCGATTTGATGAAGTTTTACCGATTTTAGGTAAAATCATACATGATATAAGTATCACTGATTCGACATTGGATTCCATTTTTTATATAAAAAACGAGTTTTTTTAATGATAATAATAATATCACGCTATAGAGAAGAAAATAATCCTTGCATGTAGTTTTTGTAGTTGAATTTGATCACCAAAGATTATTTGAAAATACTATTTTTTAAAGTGACTGATTAATTAGGTCATGTCTTGGTTAAGCCATTTATTGCTAGATTCGTTATATAAAAAAAAGCTCTACCGAAATTTATTTTTTTGTGTAACCTTGAACAAAGTTATTAAAACCCTTTTGATTGCATGAGCTGACTTGAGAAATGCAAGAATTAAAACTTGATCCATGCCAGCTTTTAAATCGAGCTAAAAAAAAAATAATTTGTTGAAATCTAATTAATCCAACATGATTTTTTAATTGTCCTGTTTATCCAATTAAATCCGGTTAAAGTCCAAAAAAGTTAGCAAAAATGAATTTTTTTCAAAAAAACAATTAACCTAGTAAAATCTTCTGAATTCAATAGGGCCAACAACAAGAAATTTAAAAAAAAAACATTTTTGATGATTTTGCAGTTGATTCAATAACCCATGAGCCACATCTTTATTCGGATCACATTCACGTTTGACTACTATGTGATCAGCTCTTGATAATTGTTACTGTCGTTGCTTATGGACCTGGGTGAATGGACAAGCTCGAAGCAAGCAGGAAAGGAAAGGGCCTTACCAGATCTTTGGCCGCGGGCATTTTCACTCTAAACCTAACCTAAAAGCCCAAGCCGAAATTCTCATTCTTTTTTCCTGGGAAAATCTTGTTAAATTCTAAGTTTATGTGATGTAATGTAGCTCCACATTGCATAGACTTTTTTAATAAAGCATTGATGAATCCACAAGTCATGGTGACTTGAAAAACAAATTGCTTCGGAACCTGGTTAAACGAAAGATTTAGCACAAACTCGCTAGCTTATTCAAAGACAAGCATCCACAATATATTTTTCTCACAGAAGAGAACGCAATGGGGGACGCCTTCGAGTGCTTGAAAATGCTAGGGAGATTTCTAGATCTCTATCTTCAGCAACAGTACTTGTTCTGTTTCCCCCTTGACATCTGATCTCTTTATTTGCTTTACCTATTGCCTCGTACGATGTCAAGAATCTTGCATTGCTGTCCTCGAACTGCGTCTCCATTACCACACTCATTTTGCCTCTCATCAGCATATCCTTGGCAGCCCATCTTTGAATCTTCCCTGAAGTTGTTTTCGGAACACTTCCGCTCTTAACTAGAACCATCAAGCCAATTTCAACATTCTCTTCCTTCAGAACAGCTTTCTTGGCCCACTCACAGATTTGTTTCAATACCTTAACATCCTTTCCGTGTCTTTGAATCTCTGCAACAAGAACAATAGTGCTTGACATCTCAAATGCAGCAAGGCAACCTCCTCTGAGAAACTTTTGACAACTATTCTGAGCAGCTGTCTCTATGAAATGAGGGTGTATTTCTTGATTGTTTGGGAGTTTGATAACATCTGAACACCGACCGGTCACGTAGAGAAACCTTTCTTCTCCTTTGATGATTCCTCTATCGCCTGTGCGGACAAAGCACCGGCTCACCTTGTTCCTTGGTCTTGCTTGAAATATCTCTCGAGTTAAAGATGGGTGGCCAAGGTAACCTGAGCAGTTGCTTGGAGATGAGACCCAAATCTCACCTTCCGTTCCATCCACAACAAGTTCGCAAGTTTCTTCGTCTACAACTATAATGTCCATGTCCTCTTCTTCTTCACTTTGAGAAGCAAGCCTTGCACATGGCAAGAGCTTGTTGTGTGATGGGATGTGTGGAAAGCTAGCAGCATTGCTGCAGTTGCCTCTCCATGCTGTTGAAACAAAGGTGCCGTTTTCTGCCAAGCCATAAGATGGAGAAATGCATGATGGGTTTAGCCCAAAAGGCTTAAACATTTCGACGAACCTGTCAACCGATGCTTTGTAAATAGGCTCATTGATGATGATTAAGTTTTTCAAACTCCATAAACTTACAGGCTGAGTTCCTTTATCAACCCCACCACGCTTTATAACAAGTGGTAATGAGAATGATGGAACTGGAGTGCAAGTGGCTTGGAACTTTGAAATCAGCTCAAGCCATAGCCCAGGCCGGTTCACAAAGGCGCCAGGTGATGTTAGCACACTCGTTGCACCAGATATGATAGTCAATAACAAAAACTGCAGGCCACAGTCATGGTACTGAGGCAACCAAGAGACAATAACACTGTTCGGATAGAGATCGTAGGCTTTCCTGGCTACTCTCACATTGTGAGCAGCTGCTCCTGCTGTTACCAGCACAGGTTTTGGAATCCCTGTAGCACCTGAAGTGTATTGGATTAAGTACAATTCATTTGGTCTGCAGCCATTATAAGGCAATGAGCCCATATTTGAACTCACTTTCTTGTCTTTGATATCAGAAGTGGAGATCCAGGTGAGCTTTTGCAACATCTCTGCAAGCTTATGATTGTCAGAGGACAGGGAGATGTAGTGTTGAACTCTGGCAATGTAATCATGGTGCGCTATGGCAGCTTTGGGCTTTGTCTGGGACAGAACTCTAACAAGATGGTGATAGTTTTCTTTAGTGAAAGAAGGGTCTGGTGGGAACACAGGGATGGACAAAAGGCCAGCTCTTTGGCACCCAAAGATGATCTCAACAAGCTCTAACCCAGGTGAGCATAAAATCACGACAGCGTCACCTCTTTGCAATTGAGTAAGTAACTGGGTAGAAATTGAGTGAACTGATTCATTGAGCTGAGCATAAGTGATGCTTGAATTCTTGGTTGCACCATTTGAGCCATCTTCAGCCCAAATGAAGGCTGGCTTGGACCGAAAGGATGGTAGGTTAGCCCATACTGGGAGGTAGAGATCGACCACAGGTTGATCAGGGAAAGAAGGGTCATAATTCTCGTAGTTCATGTTGTTTTTTCAGGTGTGCATGTTGTGATGAGCAACAACTTTCTTGGGCTATTTTATAATAAGAACAAGCGAATTCAATAAGAGGATAAAGATGGGCAGTCTTTTTGCCATTGAAGAAAACTAGAACAAGATGCAAAATGTAGCAGATATTCGTCGAGAATATCCTACTTGCTGTGCCATCATGCGCATTGTAAGTCCCTTTTTCCATGTCTATATATTGTTTACTATCCTCCATGCAGAGATGAAGTGGCATATCCCAGCATCTCTTAGCCGTCTTTGGTCTTGTCCTCATGTTTAATTGTCCATGCCATGCTGCCTGAAAACAAATTGGAAGATACAAAAGCAAAGTTCTGAAGAAGGATCGACAAACAAATGAATCGAAGGCCCAACAACCGTCAATCCGAGGCTTACAGCCATGTGAGGGTAGAGACAAATTCTTCTCGCGTGGGGAAGTTTTAGACTTTAAATGTGTGGAAAGAATTGCATGAGATACTAACAGTAAGTTCGGCGAATATTCCTTCACTAAGAATAAACAAATAAAAAATTAGTTGGCAAATTGTAACAATAATCTATTTATGTTAACTAGTACAGTATGGAATTATTAAAAAAAAACAATATATTCGTTTGGATAACGTTATCAGGTTTTGTTGTCGATTATTACAAGAAATTCCCGTGGAAAGATTCTGATTTGATCCATGCCTGCATAAGTAAGTGACAATATCCTTGTTTTTGATGCACAGTTTACTAACGGTCTTTCTTCACTCTGGCAAGTTAAAATCCTTTCGTTGCCAGGTTGGCTGCAGATGTTATCTTCCAATGTAACTATAAACGGCCTTTGTTCCTGGTCTGGCTGTTTATGTTTCTCCAACATCTTTGATACTCGCTTGGAAAAATAACTTTAAATAAATAAATAAATATTTTTTATTTTTTATGTGATAGGTACAAATAATTTTCTACTTTTATTATACTTTCCAGGAAATCATTTTGCATGAACCTGATAAACAATAAAAAACAATTTACTTTCCCAACAAACAGGCCGTAATTAAAAAAATTCATGTCTCCATCAGAGAGTATAGATTCAGATGGTAGGAGCAGGAAATTTTGGGCAACGGGGTGACTTGTCTACGACAGATTAGAGCCTCGCTGACATTATCAACCTCCAGCAAAACCTGCGCAGGAGAGAAGGATTGTGCTCTGGAAGTCTTTGAAAACGCTACGCTCTGATAGCTCCTGTGGGCAATTTAACTGATGCAACTCTGCAATCTGATTCATTTAATACCCTGGACATATAAAACCTTGTCCCGGATTTCTATGTACACTGTCAGATTGTCATAGTCTATTAATAAGAGCAATTGCCTCTACAGATGAAGGTTCTAATTGTATTTCCAGGATACAAATAGCCAGCCACAGTCAAAGAGGCAAAAACACTGAAAGCTCTTCTAACCCTACGATGTCCTATAAGAAAGTTCTGGTGTCAATCCAATCTTTTACAAAGGCAACAGAGCTTGACCGCATCTAGTGTTATTTATTTTTCAAAGCAAGAGGCAAGTACAAATATCTCTTGATGTCTTGGATGTCCAGGTTTTTCATTAGTGATGTCTATGTTTATTGCACAGCTCTGGAAGCATCTCAAATGATTGCTGGATAGAAGAATAACTCCTCATCCTAGGTCCCAATCATTGTCCCCAGGCACAGGCCCTGAATCATGATGGCAAAAGAAAGGAAACGATGTCAAAAAGCCATGTGAAACACGAATGTGTATTCCAAAGTACAGCAATTTAAATTCTACAAAAAAACGTAGTATTCTGTTCTGCTCAGCAAATTAAATTATTCAGACCCTGCCAACCACGGTTTGTATCCCAGCTAACCAGGGTCCTTGTGAAATCAAGTGCCCGCCACGTTAGGTGATTCAAGAGGAGTCCATCGACCATCTCATCACAGTTGGGTGGGGTGTCTAGCGGGCAGCAAGATCAGTTTTCCAATTCCATTAAATCAATCAACCAGAAACATCTCTTCTGTAGTTTGGAAAAAATATGAAATTAAACTTTCAACAAGAGGAAACTATAAAGCATGAAAAGCATCACCTAATTTAATCACAGCATTGGCAATAAAACTGAAAAGGGACACCTAAAAACCCGAGTTAAAATAAACTCAAGCCTAGATAAATTAAAGATGTTAATCTTTTAAGGTAGTTAAGAAAATAACACAAAGGAATGCAAGCGGGAAAAATAGTGTATTGCCCTGACAAGATCCCATAACAAGGAATGTTTGAACATGGAGTATTCCACACTATTGACTAGACTGCAAATAACTATATGCCATTACTAGGTGCGTGAACTTTTCTGCTATGCCTCAAATAGATCCACTTATAAAGAAAAAGGAAGTCTCAACTCTCAATCTCAGGTTCCAAATTTACAAATGCCACAAGGTCTAACAACAGCTCTGAAAATAAAATCAAACCTGTCATGAACAAACTGGGAAGCATATAATGATAGGCACACTTTGGCATTGGTTTGAGCAAACAATGATATTCCCAAGCTTTATCAATAGTACAACATTCATGTCAACAATGATATTCACAAGCTTTATCAATAGTAGGCATTCATGGCAGTGATCGTTGAATATAACATCTACAATGTAAAAGAACTACAGCCTCAGGTTTTACAGTAACTACAAAAGCAGTCATTTTCCAAGGCATAGAAAATAAATGGTGGAAAATACAGGCAGAATCCCAAAATATAACCAACAGTACAGTCATTTTCGATCATATCATCGAGAGCAGGGCTGAACTTGAGATTTTTAACAAACGAAGCAAAGTAAAACATGAAAAGTAAGGTGAAGAGGAAGTGTTACATTCTAGTTTCCAGAACAGCAAGCTTTCCATTTCGAAAGAAACTGAATGAATTTTTATGTTAAACCTATATCACTTGAAATGTTTTGACCGTAATATTAGACAGGTACATCACCGAATATTATATTTCTTTCAACTTCAACTAGAGAGCTACAATACAAACTTAACAAGGGAACACTGTACATCTCGGCAATCTCATAATACTTAAAGCCAAAAAATAATAGGCATGATAATGATTGTCCATGCCTGACAGATTCAGTTATTAATTACAGTAGACAGGTTTGGCAGGTTAGAGTTGCATTCTCTTATCAATGTTTAATATGTGATTGATGTGCTATGTCCAACGCAAGATAAGATATTTTGCAGAGTGTTTAACAAACTATTGGGAGCCCCCTGCATATTCTATTTATTATTTCCACTAATTGCCCTTCTTTCTTTTCCAACTAGTCTCCCACTAATTCAACTCCGTCTTCACTTTCTAAACTGTTCTATGTTTCAGTCCTTGCTACATATTTTACGCAATTTTGCACAGCCATTTTCTGGAGGCACAAAGTTTACCCGCATTTAGGCCTAAAATGCTAAAACTAAGGATATGTTAATGTGCGGTGTATCTATAAGACTAATTGTTTATTTCTCTAGTTTAGATAATCTTATAAGCCCACATTCAATACTAACAAAACCCCTCCTCCATGTTCACGGTGCAGTCAGGATCCCTATTTTAACAACTTCGGTCTATCCATCCCTTTCTCCATAAAATTTAAGTCCAACAAGACTTGTGATGCAAAGCTTTTGGAAAATAGAACAAATGTTTCAAGTTTCGAATCACAGCCCTAAGACACACCCCCAACATAAGCACTTCAACCGGGTAAAATAAACAACGAATCGAGAAAGAAGAGAAGAGAAGCACGGGAACAACCTAATAGCAACGCAGAACATGAAAGTTAGATGAATCAAATTTGCCATGCAACAAAACTGAACGTGGAAATACCCAAGATTGAGAATGCTGTTTAGTGGGTTAATAAGCTGAGGCTGCTGCTGTTCTTCCTGCTGTTGCTGTGTCAAATTACCACTAGTAGACACTGCTATCACACTCGAAGGTAACCCTTTTGACTCTTGTAATCTCCAAAGATACCATGACGCAACCGACCTATACGGCCTCCATTTTCACACAACTGATCCATCTGTGATGGGCGTGGCAACTCCGGCAAATTATAAAGCAACTGCACCCCTTTCCTCACTTGAAGATCATTAATTGGCAGCACATCCGGTCTATGCAGCGAGAAAATCATAAACATATGCACTGACCATGAACCAATCCCATTTACCATAGTAAGCATTGTAAAAAGCGATTTATCATCCATATGCACAATCGCAGAATCCGATAAAATACCATTTTGATACTTTCTAGCAAGATCATGAAGGTAACTCGCTTTACGCCCAGAAACCCCAATTTGCCTCAACTGTTGTGGAGACAAAGCAAGAACTGTTTCAGGTAAAACTCCAGCCTCTCCACCACAAAGCGAAATAAAGCGCGTGTAAATTGAAGACCCTGCTTTAAAAGCAAGTTGCTGGTAAAGAACGCTGCGAGCGAGAGCAAGGAAAGGAGTGGGGAACGCATCAAAGCTAGGAGGCTGGTAGATGTCAATTAAGGAAGCAAGGAGTGGATCGGCGTTACGGAGATAGTGAATTGCGTATTCAAGCTCACCTTCACATGTTAGAGATCTTGCCACGATCCGCGGAGTGGCGATTACTAGCTGTTGGGACGTTTTTGTTCTTGGGGTTTTGATGGCAGGGGTTTTGGGTGTTTCAGTTGTGGTAGTGGTGGAGGTTGGGGAAGAATTAGGGTCGTCAGCGGTGGTGGCATCAGCACTGGGTAAGACTTTACGGATTTTACGAGGACGGGAAGGGATTTTGGCGGGAGGAGATGTGATTGGTGGTGGAACAGTGGTTAATTCCGAGGTTGTGGTGGTGGTAGGGCCATTGAATGGCTGAGACAGTGATTGAGTTTGGACCTGGGCTTCGATTTGGGGGAGAGCCTGGGATTCTGATTGGACTGGTTGTGATTGAGGTTGGATTTGGGTTTGTTCGCCCATCAGTGATCAGTCAAATTGGGGGCTAGGGCTGACTGTCTCACTGTCAGTGGCGGCGGCAGTTGTGGTGGTTTTAGAGCCAGCTGTTTGTTATTTTTATTTTGTGGAGGGTGAAAGAGTTTAAAGTGGAGTAGCGGAGATTTTAGGATTGACTCCCTCGCTCACGTCTTCGCTGCACTCCGTTTTGGTATCATCTGAGAAGGAAAGTGGATGTCTCTGAGTTACAGTGATCTTCACGCTCTTTCCACGACTCGTGAAGTTTCGTACATTAGGCCCAGTGGGCTTGGATAAGTTTGTTTAATTTCTGGCACCTTAAAGCCCATATTTCAGCCCACGAAAGTTCTAAGACAACCCTAACTTGATTCTACGTTTGTTTGTCCACCTTTGGTTCTTTATCCTTTTTTATCAATAAAAAAGTAAAAAAATAAAATCCATTTAGGATTTAAAAAAAAAATTTATTACTATTATTATAATATACCTTCAACAATCAATAATTTATTAATATATTCTTCATAACTTGTAATAATTTGTGAGAGAATAAAATAGTTAAGAGAAAAACTTTAGACTCATAGAATATAGTATTTATATATATATGTACGCGCGCGTGTGTGTACAAGAATTGAAAGCTAAACTAAAAATATTTATTACTGTTAACATCATTATTAATTAAAAAATAAATTAAAATCTTTAACGTTATTTTTTTTGTGCATGTTACCACTATATACACAATACTACTAGGGCATGAGGAAAGATGCTGCGAGTTAAACTCTTACAAAACGTAATTAATTTTTTTTATGGATTGAATTTTTGTTAAAAAATAATTTAGTAATTCAGCTTTATACATTTATTTTCTTGATATAATTCCACAGCTATTATATTTTGTTGTATATATTTGATGTGATTTTTTTTCAGGAAATTGATTAATTGATTAATTATATTTTTTAGAGAAATTAAAATTAATAGAATATAATTGAATACTAGGACCTTTTTTAATATAAGCGGGTACTTAATTGATACAAATAAACTCTTAGACAGTATTTGAGAATATAGTTAAAATTGTATTTTTAAAGGAATTAATTTTTTTATATTTTTAAATTATTTTAATATATTAATGTCAAAATAATTTTTAAAAAATAAAATAAAAATTATTATTTTCATATATTTTCATATAAAAAACATTTTAAATTACACCAAGACTCTTAACACTTCTTAAACAAATATGTTAAAAAAACAAATTGTAAGCATGAATTGCTATTTCGAATAAGCACCGAGACCATGGTTCAAAGAGCTAGTAAAAAATCCCGCAGTTGTTGAGAAGAGTCGTACTCCTCGTCTCGTGAGCTATGAATGCATGTGCAATAAAGCCACCATGGATGAATATGATCGTCCCAGTTTTCTTCAGTGGTAACAGATGATTAAGACCTTCGACAAAAAAGTGCATCAACAATGGTGGATATCACTGAGTTTAATTAGCCACTACAAAACGACGCATGGATCACTGAGTTCAACCAGCCACTATAAAACGACGCCTATGATCATGCACTTAGAGTGGACAACCCAGGTGCTCGCCTGGCCCAGTAGGGTTGCGACTTATAGGAACGATCATCTCACAAGGTCATGTCTGAGAGCCTACGTTGTTTTCAGAGTGACAAACACATGCATCCACCATCTGTGTGTGTCCCAGGTGATTCATCTACTCCTTAATTATATGTGTTCATGCATATATATCGCGACAGTCATGACTCTTATCTAGTAAGCGACGCCACGTTTTCTTGTCTCCTTGGCCATTTTGGGAAAGCGACAAATCGCGTTATTTTAAATTTTAAATTTTATTAATTAATTTTTTATATGTTTTTAAATTATTTTGTAATTTAATATAAAAATAATTTTTTAAAATAAAAAATATTATTTTGATATATTTTTAAATAAAAAATATTTTGAATTATAATCATTACTACAAACTCGAACATGTACATTATAACAAGAATATGTCATCAAGACGTTGTATCTCTACTTTGATCTCAAACTCACCAATGGAAAATTAAGAACATGCAGGGTAACAATTTAGTCATTTTTTTTTTATGAATCATGCAAGTTTTTTTTATCAATTTATTGTTATATTAATTTTCTTATCTTTTCTGTTTGAATGAAATACAAAGTTTTGCTTCTCTCACTGCCTCTCTTGTGTAAATTGTAGAATTACAGATCAAAGTTGCGCATATTTAAATTTTTATATGAATAATTTCCTAGACATGATGATAGGATTATGTATCGTTACATACTTTTAATAATTAATAAAATATTATATTTTTTATCAAATATAAATCTTTTATTAAAAAAAATCCATGTTAAACTTGAAGATTTTCATATCTAGCTACCAACTGAATATTCTGTCATTGAAATGAGCTTTTAATGGGTTATTTAATAAACTAATTGTTTATGAAATTGTAACTAATTTGTCAAAATTGGATCCATGTCGAATTGAGTTGGATATACATCAATATAACCATGTTTTGCTTAATTTATGAATTTTTGTTTTTTGGTTATGTGAGTGAGAATCAATTAAACATTTTTATCTTTTCTATTTAGTTATGGTCGAGGCGAAAGATCTGTAAAGTAGGAGCTGGGAAAAGTTGCGAGCAAAAATAATGCTTATATATATTGAGTAAAGAATGTTTGAGAATATAATAATAATTGTTTTTTAAAATATTTTTTGTTTATAAATATATTAAAATAATATTTTTTATTTTTAAAAAGTTATTTTTGATATAATCATATCACAATGATATGAAAACATGAAGAAAAAAATTTGAAATAAAGAAAATAAATTTTAATTTCTTTTAAAAATGTTTTTAGAACACAAAAATAAACATGATATATTCTCCTTGATGTTAATGACACTCCTTTCCATTAAATGCATCGTTATATTATAATTATATTATACGAAACTCTAAAACAAATGGTTTTTTCACAGTAGCATTTATAGTTAATTTTTTTTATAATTTAATTATCAAACTTTATTTCTTTCCAGTTGCGTCTTTTTTATACCGAAATTTATTGCTAATTTATCAAGAATTGTCAAGGAGGGACAAAATCCAAAGAGAAGGAATCAAAGTGTAAAACAACGAGAGAAAACAGTGACATAATTAAAAAAAAGAAAAAACAAAGAGAAATTCACTATGGCCCTCTTGATTTTAACTTGTAACTTTACAGTCTCTCAATATTTCAAGACTTTTCGGTCCTTGGTTTGAAAAGGAAGAAAAAAAAATTGCATGGATTTCATTGGTATAGAAAGAATCAATCAATGAAAATTTAGCCCATAAAAATATCAATCATTTTACTGATGAATTTCATTTAATAAGAAAAGTCTGTTTTTTAATTTTTTTATTATTTAAAATGATAAATATAATTTTAAAAGGATTTTTAATTTTAAATTGATTTTAAATTTATAGACCAACCTTTGAATTATTTAAAAAAAAATTAGGATAAAAAAATTTATTAACCTTGATTTTTTAATAACCACCAAAGCTGAAATCCAAGAAGAAAGTAGGCAATAAGTCGCCTCACTTAATTTTTTTTTTTTTAAATTAAAGTAGATAACATGTCATTTGTTATATTTTCAAATAAAAAAATTAAAACCTCCGCATATAGCCATGTGGTCTTGCCTTCCCGGGCCTAACATACTTAACCTTTTTTTTTAAAATTATTTTTATATGAATTTTAAAAAATATTTTTTAATTTATATTTCGATTAATATTTATTCTCTGTTTTTTAGATTGTTTGTTAGATTTTAAAAAAATAGTGGTGGTTTTTTAATTATTTGTTATATATTTAATGTTTTGAATAGATTATTCCAATTCATTTATATATTTTTTTAATATTTTACACAAATAAAATTTATTTTAAAATTAAAATTGATTGTTTTTTTGTAAGAAAAGGTTACTTTTAAGATGAAAAATGTTTTCATTAAAAAATAACGAGGTTAAATATCATAATTATGTATCTTCTACTTTTATAAAATGACCACATTTTTATTTTAAAATTTTATTGGTATTAACAGCTCTTTCCCATTATATTGGTTAATATATTTCAAGATTTATTTTGTTTAGCATAAACAATGTCATTATATTTTTTAGTCAGGAAAATCATGTTCAAGTAAAACATATTTGTAATATTGTTCTATTTTTTAACTATATTAAAAATTAATTTAGGATCCTGCATTCGAGGTTGTGCTAACAACTCTTTGATTTATTTACTTATTTATTAATACATATGATCATCCTTTTATTTTATTATATACAACCATTAACTTTTTAATCCATAATTATGTATTTTTAAAAAAAAAACATGTTAACAAAATGTACATACTTATCATTTTATATTAGAAAAATAAATTATTTGACATGCGATGAAGTGAGTCGAATAAATAATGTAACACTTTTTTTTGTATTTATTAGAAAAAATAATTATTACTTTATTTAATTAAATATATACATAAATTTTTTAATTTACAAATATAATTTTTTTAATCTCAACCTTCGTTTTCGTTTGTCTATAATTTTAAACTATATAGACTTAATTTTCAATTGGAAATACTATTCAAACCATGTTTTTTTAAAATTTAAAATTATTTATTTTTAGAATTTTAGGTTATTTTAATTTGTTGTTGTTGAAAATATTTTTTTTAAAATTTTTTTTTTAATATATTTTTAAATAAAAAATAATTTAACTCGCAGCCGCTGTATGCTGCATCTAATCATTCATATTGATCTTTACCAGCTCCAGTCAAAACGCCGTATTTTACAAACAATGCCATGAGATTTCTTCACCTGATGAACCACTTGTATAGAAAGCTAAGATTAACAATTAAAATCATGAAGGCGATCTACACTAGCGTTGCCATCCTGCAATATCAAGCTACACTCCTTCGTCTTCATAGGTAAGTCGGAGAGTGAAGTATTTTTATAGCCTACAACACATGTAAGAGAAAATCAAGCCTCGACGATAGAAACAAGCTCATACATTTTTCTTTTTTTTAATATTTCTCTAAACCACAAAACTTCATCGCTAAACTGATTCAAGGATTCTCAAACAGACAAGGAATTTTGTTTTGAAAGTTACGGTGCGCCAAGAACAGCTCAATATCTATTGCCAGGCGTGAAAAAAATCAAGTCCGAGTGACCGGAGTCCATGTCTTCTCTCTTTTGTTACTTGGGAGTTGGAGCCTTGCCATCCTTGTTAAAAAAAGAAAAGAAGAAACATTGACATTTCCTCTCTGCTCTCAGAGCATCTGTCGCCGCTTCCTCCCCAAGGAGCAACAGAAGGTTAAAACGGCAAGATAAAAAGAAAGGAAGAAAAGGTTGTTTTGTGTTAAAAAGTGAAAACAAAAGGGTTTCCTTGTGGGTCCATAGCAAAACAAGGTCCCACTCACAGTCTGAACCGAATCCCCTCTGTGACTGGGGAAATTTTTGGTATTCCGAAGCTTTATCATTTCCGGAAATGATCTTCCGTACCTATTCGACGTGTCATAGAAACAGCCACTAATACACTGCCACGAGTCCCAACAGTGCCTCGATTTGATCGTTAAACTTCCCTTTCACGGGACACTGCAGTCAGTAAATCGGCGGCTGCGGCGCGTCCTTGTCGGTTTCCGCGGCTGCCCTGTCCGGAGGTTTTGTTGTCGGCCAACGCCGGTTGCTTTTTTTACTGTCACTGACACGAAAATAAGCCTTTTTGGCAATTGATGTTAAAGTTGGCTTGGTTTCGGGCGCGTGGACGGGGACCAGTTGGACCGTGATGTTTGGTTTTTGTGAGATGCTGGAGATGTGTTCGAGGTTTAAGAGGCTATTTGAGCACCGGTTAATAACGTATGTGTGTTTGTTGAACTCTGGTCATTTGGTTCTGATTCCGACAGTTCTGTTTTTACATGCGAATTGCAAGGCTACTGATCAGTCTACTCTTTAAAAGTCAACAATGCCCCTATTATCTTCAAGTAATTGATTAAAATGGTAAAAACCAAATGGGCGAGCATGAGCGTCCTTACACATCTCAAGGTTCGGTTACGTTGATTTAGACCAGATTTTAAAAATAAATATATAAATAAAATAAAATTTAACTTGATTAAATCTAAATGATATGATAAGTTCGTGGAATTCATTCAAAATTTAATTTGATCTTTTTAATTTTTTGTAAAAAATTTTTATTTTAAATTTTATTTTAAAAAATATATTAAAATAATGTAATTTTAATTATATCAAAAAAATGAGTTTAATAACTTTAGTTTAAACTTAAAAAAGCTTAAATAATTACCCATGTTAATGGTTGTAATAACTAATTTCAATGATCATAGAATGGTCAATCACACCTTAAAGTTTCCGAACCTTTCGATTACGTTGAATTGTGTACATTGACAGTAAATAACTCGAAAATCTCATGGGAAGGTTGGATATTAAAAAAGAGTTTGATCATGAAAATTCTATGATTAGCTGATTAAACTACAACCCAGTCCGCTCACGCACCAAGAACCCCATAGCAGGCAAATGGCAGTGCGTTTGACTTGCCCTTTCCTCGAGAAAAAAAACAAAGAAAATCTCAGATATGGTTAATTATTATTATTATTATACCAGTTAAAAATCAATTCGACTATGATTAAAAGAATACTTTTCCGAGGAATTAACATAAGATATAATAAAGTATAAAAGTGTCATAATTAGGGCTTGAGTAGTCTTCGAGAGAGACAAAGGAGTCCTCGCTACTCCCTGCAAGGTTGCAACCAAAACCAGCCAGCAAAAGCTAAAACTGTTTCTACTATATTCCATTTCACCATGACATGACCCTCGAGCCTAACCAACCACTGCCAGCACCTCTCTCTGTCCTTTGCCCGATATATTAACCCCAGCTCCTAGTCTCCATTCTCTTCTTCTCATTCATCAAAGCCCTTCCCATAAGCCCCTCTGCATAACTCAAACATGGCTGTATCCTCTTCATTTCCCATCTTCGGTCTTCTCTTCCTCACAACTCTCATGTCCTCTCTTGTCATTTCACACGAACAACCTCTCCTCGACTTGGCTGAGCAGGACTCCCTCTTTCGGGTCCTTGACTCCATCAACTCAGCCATCCCTTGGCGCACTCTTTTCCCCGACGACCTCTGCCTCTCCGCCCCACACGGCATCGTTTGCGAGTACTTCACCGAAGAACAACCACCACTCACCCCAAACGGTTCCGTTTCAACCCAGCCTCCTCTCGAAACGGCTCACATTTCTGAACTCAGTTTCGGGTTCGTCTCTGACTACACATCCAACCCACCTTGCTCTCCAAATTCCACCATTAACCCTCTTATATTCACTTCTTTTAAGTTCCTACGCAAGCTGTTCTTTTACAAGTGTTTCACCGAGATGCCAGTTTCGGTGCCTGATGTTTCTTCTTCGAGCTTTGGGGCTAACCTTGAAGAGCTTGTGTTTATTGAGAACCCAGCACTGGTTGGGTCTCTAAATGGCATCATTGGTAATTTTACTAATTTAAGGAGGCTAGTTTTGACTGGAAATGGTATTTATGGCAATATTCCAGATCGGGTTGGTTCTTTGGTTAACATGGAAGAGGTTACTGTGTCAAGAAATCAGTTAAGCGGGGGGGTTCCTTTCAGTCTAGCTAAGTTGAAAAAATTGAGAGTTCTTGATTTGAGTCAAAATTATCTTGACGGTTATGTCCCTTTGTCTGTGGGTAATTTATCTCGGCTTTTGAAGCTTGATTTGAGTCATAATCGGTTTTCTGGTAAAATCCCAGAGAGCTTGGTTAGTTTACAGAGTCTGGAGTTCTTAGACCTGAGTTATAACAGCTTCGGAAACTATGGAGTGCCTTTGTTTTTAGGCGAAATGCCCAGGTTGAAGGAAGTGTATTTGAGTGGAAATTTGCTAGGAGGGCATATACCGGAAATATGGGAGAAACTTGGGGGTATTTCGGGAATAGGATTTTCTGACATGGGTTTGGTTGGGAATATTCCAGCTTCTATGGGGGTACATTTGAGGAACCTGTGTTACTTAGGGCTTGATAACAACAAGCTTGAAGGGACTGTGCCTGAAGAGTTGGGGTTCTTGAAATGTGGTTATGAGATCAATTTGGAGAACAACAATTTGAGTGGTAAAATCCCAGTTGCTTTTACTTCCAAGGTTACTGAAAAGCTGAAGCTGAAGGGCAACTCAGGGCTGTGTGTTGATGGTGGTGATTTTTCAGGGTTTGGTAAATTTGAGGGCAGTTTAGGGAAACTGAAGCTGTGCAACAAATCAGATATTTCCAGTCCTGTACTCCTCCAAGAGGGTTCTCTTGATTCCTCCTCCTCATCATCATCTCAAACACAGGTTTCATCTCGGATGATGCTTGGATTTGGTTTTCTGTTTGTTTTATCCTGTTAATTTGACCCAGAGAAGAATAGGTGCTAAGTGCTTACAGACAGAACAGGTTTTTATACACTGACATTGGACACGGCTTTCTTGAGAATGGTGGTCCGATTAGGGCAAGAATGTAATTATGGCTCTTGTTGGTGACAAGCCAGATACTCCACTCTACTAGTATGTTGTTTATCGTTTGACCTTCTTCAACCTGTGTATACAAGTTTTTGAGAGCTCTGGTTCTCTCTCAAGTTTGGATGTTGAGATTTGAGGATCATTTGCCACATGAGAGGCCTAATTTCTGTTCTGACTTTCTTGGATTTGGTCCAAGTATATGAATTTTGCTTGGATTTCTAGCATATACGTTGCTACCTTACTGTTTTATTTAATTAAATATTTGATCGTTTTTTAGTGAATTCTTTTATGGAGAGACTAGAAAGGTAGAGTTGTGTGTTTTTGGCGGTCTATATATATATATATATAATCTTTATAGAGTATCACCGAGGAACTTTAAAAAAATAATATTTTTATACCATCTTATAATTATAATAATTTTATAATATTACTGTTTGTAATCCCAAATGAAAGATATGTGTGATTTTACTATGTGGCTGAGACTCGCATCGATCAGAAATCTTGGGGGTGACAAATCTTCTCTGTACATGACAGGGATAGCATAACAGCTAAAGTGCGTTGGAAATGATAGGGACAGGGCACTTTTTAATGGCTTCCATTCCTGCAATGCGGCACCAGTGCTCCTCCACTGCAGCCAGCATACCCGGTGATTCCTGTTGTATATGCTGCTGTGATATCACCTCTAGTAGAGAGTAGGATTGCTTGGCCCCAGGATACCAGGACATGTTAACGTTCTGTGATCAATCAATGACCATTTAACCATTATCATAGGCCAGATCTACTTATAAATTATGAACAAATATCGGAAAATATAAGAAAAATTAGTTATGTGATCATCATATTTGTCATTGTATTGTTCAATAAACAAAAACAAAATGAAGCTGTCTAGTTAAGGAAAAAAATTCAGTTCTCACAAGTGATTTACTTACCATAGAGGATCATACAGGGTCGAATGATCAAGACCAAAATGAAATGAACTCCGTTTGGTTTGGTTTCAACTAAAGATTCTAGCAGCTACCCATTGTAAGAATAAGAATATTAATATTACAATATGATCAAGAAATTCCACTCAATCCACTCTCTTCACAATCTCGTGAAGGACTTGAACCTCTGGTTTGACGTTGCTCATTACTGTTACTACATTTGGTAATGATTTCTGACTCCCCGCCCCCTTCTTGAGCTGGGGCTTTAGATCTTGATTTTGAAGTTGACCCCTCAATAGAGGCATCTTTCGACTTCTTCCTTCGAGATTTCTTCGATATATCAGGTAAATTTGAGGGCGACTCGCTTTCTCCACTAGGATCCTTATGATTCCGACTTGTTCTAGTACCATCCATTTCTTTGGTGCCATTTCGTGAAGCCCGCCTAGATTGTTTAGGTTTATCTGACTTTTCTCTGCTCGGAGATTCAGCTGATTTACCAGATGATGAACGCCGTCTAGATGATTTCGGCAATTCTGGCAAGTCCCGAGATGGGGAACTATGCGACCCTACTGGAGAACTAGACGCCCCTGCTGGAGAATTCGGTGGCTGCGAACCTTTTCGATTTGAACCTGTCGAGCAATTTCATTCAACAACAACCAATATGATGACCAGTGAGATTTATTATTCATTTTTATTGAAGCTAGTACACAATACCTGGATGTTAACCAAGAACAAAATCAAAATATGATAGCTAGCATGCTACCTGTTTGCTATGAATTCGAACATTTTTAAAAGGAAAAAAAGTTGAAAAAGCTATGCAAGAAATCAAGCTATTGCACCTTCAGATACCCATTTTGCAGAACCTTCCTCCTTCGCGTCTCCGTTGAGACTTACGGGAGCTGATGAATATTCTGGTTGAGATTGAAACTCGTTCATCTACATAAATAAATCAAAACACAATCTCAATGAGGATTACCGATTTTTTCTTTTCGAAACAAAAAAAGAAAGAGAATTGCAACCTTTGCTTTTCAATGTCCCTTACGACTAGTTTCAAATGTGATATCAGTGATGAATTTTTATACATTATCCCAAATAAGTTGAGAAGAATAACATTTACCCAGCTTGGTGAATTTACAGAGGGACCATCCCATCCTATGTGGGCAACATGTTTTACATCTGTGGGGAAACCAATCTGCATTTCAGGCTCTTCCTCATCATTGTCTGCAACATCGTTAAAATTTCTATCAACATCGCCCATCGAACAACACATAAATTTTTTGCCATTTTTGCATTGTTGAAAGAAGATTTTGAAATTGGTTCGAGAGAGGGAAATTGCATACCGAATATTTGAGAAATGTATCTTAAGCCTTTTAATAGGCCCTTCATTTTGTTGTTTGACATCTGATCATGTAGACATACATAAAGGATTAATTTGGGGACGATAAAAGCCTTGGTAGAAGACGACGACAAATTGAAGCTTCAAACCTGAAACAAAGAAAGCAAGGAGAGATTTTTTTGAATTTAGAAGATATATCTTGAAAGGCAAGACCTATCATACAAATTAATAAAATGATTTGCATAAAGGGTATTCATTAATGAAAAATTATGGAAACAAGATCATACTTGGACAAGAAAATTTTGCTTTGATGAGACAAGCCAAGTCACCAAACTCATGGCAACAATGAATTCAAACTACAGTTGTTGAGAAACTAGACGGTTGAACTACTCTATAGGAAACTTTTAGCCTATTTTCCAAGCTTGAGGAAGGAATAAGATTCAAAGAAAACAAGGAGTAGGATCACAAACACTTCTGTTTTTAACAAATGTCTAGGAAGAGTGGTGGTGATGAGAAAAGGGAAGAAGCAACACAGAAACTTGCTGTATAAGGCAAGACTCGCCTAATTCGATGGCCATTAACCGAAAAACAAAAAAATTGATCGAAGTTTTCGGTGTAGGGATGAAGAGGGTTGGACCATTATTGAAATACTATATTTAGGAAGGTTTTAACAAGTCTTTCTTATGGAAGGCTGTTTGCTTTTTCGGCATGCATGGCTGTTATTGACTTTGCTGAGGCCTGCTAACTCCTCGGATAGCCTGTATTTGTATATTCCTTATAAAGCACTATCTATATATAGGCTCCCATTTTGTCGGAAGGTTCCTCATGTTTGCTTAATACATGAGTAATTAAGCATTCTGCTATTTTCTGAAGAAATCAATATTAATCATAATTACTAAACTTGACTTGATTTGATTTTTCAAAAAAAAACATAATCAAAATAATAATGTTTTGAATTGACTAAGTCAATATAGTTTTATCTATCTAATCTATAATTTTAAATATTAATCGATCTAATCTATTATTTTAAACCAGATAAATTTTACAATATAATATTAACTCTTGCACCATGAAATAAAATATCGAGTGTCGGGTTAATCATTAGCTAACAGAGTTTAGATGATTAACTCTTGCACCATTTATCTTTCATTTGTAAACAAAAGTGTTGCGAATCACAATTTCTGTGTTCCTCAGGAATTGTAATATTTTAAGAATATATTTGTTTGTCGGTGTAATATTGTAAGCGTATGTTTGTTTGCGCACCTCTTGAATAAACACATTCTAAAAACTGAATCAAGCTTAATGCCACATAAGATAACAGTAACTGTTGAAGTTATTGTGCCCACTTGACATGAGCTGTTCTTTCACCATGTTCTCACTTCCATTTGTCTGTCAAGCTTTAGTTCTATCTTAGAGTCTTGTGTTGCATATAATTTTACAAAATACCACTGTTTTGTGCTTGCCATGATGATTAATGGACTCTTTACAGCTAGTGGTGTTATAGAAGTATACCCTCTCCCTCTCAAATTTCCGATCAACTCTGATCTCTCGCTCTGTTTCTTGTTTTGTGATGCTTGATCTGAAATATTGTTCATTCTTTCAGATTAAACTCTTCTTAATCTGTTCCTTTGCTTTTCTTCGAATTACAAATGATTTCATTTGGGTGTTGTACGGGAATCAAGACAGTGACAACAAGTCAATTCTATTCAACGAGGACAATGTCATCTCAGTGTTTGACTTATATGCTCTTTCACATTACATTTTAACTTGTGTTTTGCTGCATTTCGAAGATGCATTCCTCCTGAAATACCATTAAAAGATGATTTTGGTATTCTGATATTAAAAATTAAAAAATATATATTTTTTAATATATTTTTAAATAAAAAATATTTTGAAAAAACACTGTATACCACAATACTAAACACACTAAACTAAAGTGAAAACATAGTAACAATCATGATTTTAAAACAAAATTCTAGTCTCGCATCAGTCATCTCCATAACAAGAATGGACTGGTGAATTGGCAATTGTTTTCGTTATATATTTTCATAACCTTTAAATATTTATTGTGGAAGATATTAACGTTAGCAATGCTATTAGCGCCGGACAGCCAGACCTAATGTTGGCAATGACAATGATGTCAGTATTGTTCCAGCTTTTGGGCTGCTGTGAGCAACAGGTAGATAGGATGCTTATACGCTATGTTAGGGGAGTATTCACATAAAAATGATGTGCCTGCTATTTATGCAGAAGCATTTCATATCAAAATGTTATAAGCATCATAATGACTTCAATTTATAGAGGGGGAAAAACCAACAACTAGGAGACATTTTCCAAAAAGAAAATAATGAAATCAGCGTGTGAGAGAAAGTCGTGACACCAATGCCGCCAAGAATCTGGGAGCAAAATTCGATTTTACATGTTGGTGATTCCCAGCAATATGTTTATCACTTTTTGGCCTGCATAGAGCAGCAGCATTTCAGTTCTATCATTTATTTCAAAGCAAGCTGAAATACCAAACCCAACTAAAATTTGCTTCAAGTAATGTGTGTTACTCACTCCACATACAGAAAGCCTTTTTCCTTTTTCTTTTTTTATTTTCAGAGATTATATCCAAATATTTTCTTAGAGTTTGGGAGACTACACATATATGCAAATCAAGGTACATGAAAGAATAAAGCATACCTTGCTCAGATACTTTTTATGAATCTTCAATGCCTCTTTACATACCTTTCTAGCATCCATATTTCCAGTAATATCACTCAATATCTGCAGAACGCTACCCAGTACGATAAATCTAGATTCATTTTCTCAAAAACAAAAGGCACAGGCATTGAAAACAGGGGAGGAGAGGGAGGGAGGGAGAGAGGTGACCTGGACGACATCATCAAGACCCTTGGCCTCCTTTAGAATTCTCTTGTTCTTGGCCTCAAGAACACTGGCAACAAGAAAAACAGCAAGGGCACTCTGTTGGTCCTTGCATCCAGTCTTCACTTTATTTCTCTCAAACTTGCCACACTGCTTTAACAGCTTATTATTCAACATGGATGCAGCACTCTTGTCTGACTCAGCAATAGGCTTCTCATATAAAGAGAAGATGTTTGGATTGTACTCCATGGCCCACATCAGCTGAAACCAATCTATCTTACTTTTTTAAAACAAACTTCTATAAATCAATTGTATGTATCGAAAGCTTAAAGTTCTGTGACTTCAGTCAAGAACCCGGCAATCAATGACTTTCCATTAACAAGATAGATCTCATTTTTGGAAGAATCTCAAACAAACACAACAGTCCCTCCTTACCTCCCAAAGATACAGAGAATCCACAAAGGAGAACTCTCTTCTAAAGAGTACCATCAACATCCGAAATGCAAATAAATATTCACCACCATCTAGATCCTCTGCCATTTAAACAAACAAGGTTTTAGTTTTTACTTATAAGAGCCTCATTCAGTGCAAGTGCATACACAAAGGCATGCACATAAACATCATCAAGGTGCATGCAGTGAACAAGGAATGCTGGAATATATCTGTTCTTATCTATTATGTGCTAGGCCTGCTTGTTGTTGTCAACCATTCTGGCAAGACAACAATATCTAATTGCAATTTCAGTGCACTTTCTTCTAATGGAATTTCCAGTTTTCTTTTTCCTAGTTCTCATTAATATTAAAACAATCAAGTTGCTGATGCAATTATCAAACAATGAGTATATCTTAAACCCATTAAAACATTTCAAACTGGAATGAATACCAAGGTGTTGATGAAGCTTCGGATCAACAGTTTTAATTACTTGTGAAAGCGTGCTCAGCTGAGTTTGCACCCCCATTGAACTTGCACTGCACCTGAAGTTTTCTCTCTGTTACAAAACAGAAGCAGCAGCATAAATAAAACTTAAAAAGCAGAGTCACTAGGATTGATCACATTTTAGGAATGCTTAGGGTCAGATCGAAATATATTTTCCAAAAAAAAGAAAAGAGAAAGCAATATTGCAAAAGGATGTTATAAATAACCAACAAAATTCCAGCACAATCATTCAAACAGTAATCTCAATATATTTTATAATTCAAAACTGAACAAGCAATGTCGGGCTGTTTTAATCACTGCACCATGACATTAAGCACAGGGACCAGAATATTATGAATAGTCCATAAGCTCAACTAATTATGTTCAAGGGAATTTTTAGCACCAAATCATGGAAAGACAATGTGAACCATAATTGTAGCCCAAAACTTGATAAAAACACAGAAATAACCACTGGACTGTGTTCCAGTATAGCCTAGGGTTGTATATCCATGTCTCGACAAAACTAGAGTTCAATAGGGAGAGTTATGCTCAACAATTTTGTATATCTCATGAGTGGAATCAAGAGGACAGAAGTTGGATCCGTACAAATAAGACTGCTAAGTTCATTGAAAACATGTATAAGACAATTAGGCATTAAGTTTGATTTGTTATAACACAGGTATGCGGATTGGCATTAATTCTGAAAACTAGAACCATGGATGCAAGTCTTCTTACCAAGAAGCAACAGACAATTTTAAATGAACAATATGACTGGATTATTAGAACTCCATTTGCTACCTGCTATTTATAAAGTGGATTGATAATAATCAGATACATCCACGCTCTCTCAATACCAACACACTAATTACATTGCATTGATATAAAATGTAGAAAGCGGTAAAATCTGCCCCTGGAGTGGAATGTTTGCCACATTTATCCTGGAAGGAAGAATTAAAAAAATCCCACTATAACAGGTATATGTTGGTTATTGCTACTGAATGTGTAAATAAGCATGCAGCCTTGTGATTTTCATTAAGACAGACACAAGAAAACAGCCTGAAATCTCAAATCATCCATAACTTCAACCAAGTTATGATGTTGAAGTTATGATACTTATTGGAATGTATCTATATGCCTACATGCCATTTCGCACAACACCAAATCTACATTAGCCTCCCAGGCAACTTTGCTTCAAACTAACTCGAAACATATTACTCCAACCACAGAAAAAACTGTTACTAAACCCCATAACACATGACATAGTGGTCCCAGCATAAACTCAACATCTTTTCAACACTACCATAGTCTCCAAACTACAGCTTTATCTAGCCAACCACCCATTTCAGTATCTCATCTCAACAGCATTCATTCCCTAACCATATCTCTTAACAGCCCAAATTCCAGATGAATAGCGTCACCTTCATGGAAAATTTAAATATTGAAATTATGACTTCATTCGTATCTCTTGCATTTGGATATGTGTATGCTTTCTTGGTAATTGCAGGAAGCTAAAGCATCAGAACAACGGTGTGAGTGTGAACTAGATTGACCTAATTATCAATACCGTTACAATAGAAATTATCATCCATCACCAACAAACTCAACAGGAAAGCAGTACAGGAAAGCTAGGGGCATCATTGCTACCAAAACAATAGCTGTGATAACCACATTATTATAAATTGCATACCAGTCTCCGCATTGCACGCTCAAAACACCAAAAGGCATCTGCTTCATTTTCAAGAAGAATTACCATTGGAGAGCAAATATCATTCATTCCTACACAAGAAAGAATTCAAAATAACTATCCCATCATATGAACAAATTTATTTTGATGGATAATGAAACAGTTAAAAACAATTTACCTTGGACATAACTAATATCATTATCCACCCAAGCATAAACGGCAAGAATATCCCAAAGTTTTGCCTGATTTTTTTCACTTTCATAAAAAGCAAGAGCTCGATCTGTGCGAACAACATCCAAACCTACAATAAGACGTTCCACTAGCTATGTTAAGCAAAGTCAAAATTTAACAAGGTTGCTGATTAGAAAGAAACCATAAGGACTTGAGTAAAGTGAACTGATATTGCGACTGTATTTGGCAAGAACACTTAAGTTTAGTGTTTTTCCATCGTGGATATTGCCTTAGGGACCAAGACTCTGGCACCACAGGCCCAAGTTCTTTGCTTCAAGAATTTAAGATGGACACTCTCATGTCCGTAAAAAAACACACTAAATAATGGGGTTGTCTGATAAACAGGGAATCACTGCTAAGTAGTAGTTGTGTAGATAGACTACTTGCTTCTGCACTGTAAGTGAAAGGATATTTACTAATCATTGAGTGGAGAGCAACCACAATAAAGGTCTAAATTCATTTTCCAAAAACCAGTGACAGGAAAGGGAAAAATCATCTCCCTAAAGAATTAGAGATTATATACCTACCAATTTGATGCAAAGCAAGCATCCATTGAATTGATCTCTTGTCTGAAAAAGAACTATTTATTGCAGAATCAATTACTGGTTGCCCAACATCAGTAATAATGGGAGTTGTGATAAGCTTTCCGCTGCCAATAACTGGAACCATGTGTTGACACTCAGCTTTCCACCTGATGTACTGCTCCCTAAAGTGTCAAAGTCACAGAATAATCACTTTGGCCAAGGCACAAAAGTTGATGCTGAGAAACTGAAAGCAATTGAGATATAAAAAAAAGGACTGGTATGTCCTAAAGAGAATAACAATTGAACACAAAGTCATATTGGAAAACATACAAGATGCTCTAATGTCATCTCAGACATCGGAAAGTGGGGGTCAACCTCAGAAGTCAACAGGTTTGTCAGTCAAATGGTTCGACAGGCCAGTCTGTGACTAACAAAAATATGTTTTAGTATGAGAGAGAGTGTATGCTGGGGGGGGGGGGGAAGTTGGGATTCCAATAAAAGTCTATTATAGTCCTTTTATTTTGAACATGCACTATGAATATGGTTTTGCAACAAAGAAAAACTTCAAAGCCAGCCAAAGCAGCATATGATGGCTCATACATTCTCACACAGAATCATACATTAAAATGAAGACTTGCATGCATGTAGGTTTAATACAATACAAAGGAAAGCATTACCTCCTACGTTGCCTGAGCTGATTCCGTTCTTCGTATGTGCTATTAGGATCAAAGCATCCTAACACAAATTCCCATACCGACCCTTTAATTGCAGGATGAACACCCTAATATGGAAAAACACACTTAAGATAAACACTCTACCTTTGGAATAGAAGTTTTCACTCATAATGCATTGGAGAACATAAACATACTGACAATGACCGCTCTGTATATAAACATCACTATTTCAGACAAGCTAAGATAAAAATGAAAAAGAGATCCGTACCCCCCGTTGGATCCGTCTAAGCACCTTCTCGATATCCAAATGACCATCTTCAGAGAACGCAGCATTCCACCTTCTTTCACTAAGAGTTTTCCCAGCCTGTAAAAAAAGATTATTTCAAACATAAGAGGAAAGCACTACACAAAGCCTGCTTAAAGTATCCAAGCATGTCTAAGCCTGCTTAACGTATCCAAGCATGTCTCATGGTGCCGCCACAAAGAGATGTATAACAAGTAAAACTAATTCACAAGTAAAATCCTCAATAATAACAAAAATAAAAATCATCACATCACATGAGCACAAATTCCTGACAAAAGAGACAATAAATACAAAGGATTAGTTATAACGAAACTAATTCACAAAAAGAAAAGGAAGCAAGGAAGGAAACGAAAAAAGCTGACCACCCACCCTGGGCTTGAAACGGGGCTTTGGAGTATCAGCTTGGCAATCAGGTCGGATTGGATAGAAATCCCCCAAGTCCTCAGCTCCTGTTCTCTTCATAATATCAACAATCTCTGACAATCCCCCACAACCAACCATCCAAATTTACCTCATCCCTTGTTCATTGCCACAGCAAAAATCCAATTAGAGAAAAAAAAAAAAAAGCCAGAAAACAGAAGACAATATCAGCGAAGCACTTCCATTAACATTTATCAAAAAGATTCCAAAAACATTAACTACGATGAGAAGAGCATATTACATTTACACCCTACAGGACAAAGATTTGATCTCTAAAAGCCATCATCAGACAGACATGTGCAAACTTAATAACAATGCATCTGATTTCTTTACATGATATGAATGTCAATCGACAATGCTAGGATCCCACCATTAATTTCAAGCCAACTGTCTTGTTTATGAAGGGAATAAAAAAAACGAAGAATCTTGATATTCCAGGCAGGGTAAGATAACTGGCTGTCGAATATTATTAGTACCTTGTTCGAGAACTGGCGGATTGCTGGTTACTAAAACAATAATAAAAGAATTCAATGATGTCCGTCGTCCGTCGAGGAGGATCGTAGAAAACACAAATTGCAAAATCAATCAATGGAAAGAGGAGCGAAACGAACGGTACGCTTCGAGATATAAATTCATTGTTTTGAATTTTTTAAAACTCTCAGCTTGAAAAATGACAACTCTTCCAATTTCTTTGGTAATCAGGCTTAGGATTTCTCATGTTTAATTTTTCTCATCCCTTGACATGTTGATCTCACCCCTTTTTGTATTTGACCATATTGCCCTTGACATGTCTCACCAAAGTTTTAATATTTTTAAATATTTTATCAGTACCCTAGCAAACCTCATTTATAGAAAACATTTGGTTATTCTCTAAAAATATAAAAAAATAAAAGATAATTAAACATGTTATTTATTTATTTTTTATTTTAAAAATATAATTTTTTTAAGAATCATAATTATTTTATATATTTATCTCTTTAACTTCAACTAAATATTTTTTCTTTATATATATATATATATATATATATATATATTATTTTAAAAAGCTTAATTCCCGATAAATAACATTAAAAATATCTAAAATTAGACCCATCAAAATGGGTTTAAAAAGCATATATATTTAATGATATAATACATGATATTTTTAAAAAATATATTTTATTTGAAAATATATCAAAATAATTTTTTATTTTTAACATCAATTTAATACATTTAAAAAATATAACTCACTTTTAAATTACATGAAACGACTGCATTTTCAAGCATGCATAATGCTAATGGTAAGAAACAATTGAGCTAATAGGCCTTGGAACCCAAATCAAAGTCAAGAAATATATTTTAAGAATTTTCATAAATCACTTTTAAATAATCCTTGGACAATGTTCCTTCTAATGTCATGAACAATTTGAGTAATCAAAATTGATGGTCCTGTTTACAAGATTCTCCCATAAAGCGGGGCAATTATAGAATTTAAGAAACAATGGGTCGAAAGGGAAACACGCCCCAAAACCGAAACAATTATAACTTACAAGACACATATAAGAATAGAAGATAAAGAAAGGACGTGACGAAAATAGCCGAAAGTTTCTAAGCGAGACCAATAGTGAGAAGCCACGTCTACATTTTGAACACACTCAAGCGTACCACGTCCAAAACGAAAAACCCTAGCAGCAGCAGCGCTACTAATATTACATAACCTCGCTGGTTACCTCTCTCCATCACCTCAGCGGTCGCCTCTCTCTCTGTCGATTCTCAGCAGATCCGCCAAAAATGGTGAGAGGGTTTCTCTATCTTCTCTGTTTGGCTTCCGAGAAAATCCATAGCTCTATTACTTTTTCCATTTTTCTTACGCTTTCCCTGTTTTTTTGTGTTTGTTTGTTTATTTATTTGTGTAGCCGTTCAAGAGGTACGTTGAGATTGGGAGAGTGGCTCTTGTCAACTACGGCAAGGATTACGGCAAGCTCGTTGTTATAGTCGATGTCATCGATCAAAACAGAGTGCGTAATCTTCTCTCTACGTTTGCCTTGAATGTTCGTAGATAAAGCTAATTGTTTCCAACACTTGTTAAGCTTCGGTTTTTTTTCCTTCTGCTAATTTCTGTTGAGGGTGATTAAAAATAGGATAGATTATTGTAGCTTAGTGGACTAAGGATCCTTTGAATACTTTTTAGGCTATAAATTATTGCATACGTGTAATGCTCATATAATTAAGTGGATTTGATATTGGGTTTGGTTATTTGGGTTTTCTGAAAGTAATTACTTTAGCATTTAATAAGTGGTTTCATCGACAAGATCCAGTTATGTTCGTTAATGAAAAGGTGAATTTTGTTTTTGATGTTGCTAAAGGCTCTGGTAGATGCTCCAGATATGGTTAGGAGTCAAATGAACTTCAAGAGGCTTTCACTCACTGATATCAAGATTGAGATCAACAGGGTTCCCAAGAAGAAGGCTCTAATTGAAGCCATGGAGAAGGCTGGTTGGTTTCTGGCTAGATTTATACTTACTTTCTTATTTAATTTTCTTTCTCCCCACTGAATTCAAACTGTTATTCCATGATGGTAGATGTGAAGAACAAGTGGGAGAACAGTTCATGGGGCAGGAGACTCACTGTGCAGAAGAGAAGGGCATCACTTAATGATTTTGATAGGTTCAAGCTCATGTTGGCAAAGATCAAGGTTTGCAATTCTCCAATCTTGTCTTTTGTAATAGTCATTATTGTATGCCCTTGTTTTTCTAAAACTGGCATACTGGTTAATGTTCGCTTTAAATATCTTAGAATATTATAATAGAGTATTGTCATTTATGGTTAAACACATCTGCCTCGGATGTTGAATTCTCCACATGTTGATGTTCAAACTTGTGCTATATGGCGTCTTTCTGGTATCAGTTGCCCAGTAGGACTTTGGAGCCTTAGCAGAATCTGACCCCATCTTTGTAGGCTATGCTGAAGTATTAACTTCCAGCTATGAATGGGGAGTATATAATTGAACTTACCTGATAAATTAAACACATCTGACCATTGCAGTCTAAAAGGACTAGACTTGAACCTGCATTGCCTTTTATATTCCATGTTCATTGTAGCCTATCTTTTGTTAGTGATCAGCCTGTAGAACATACTTATGGAAGTAATGCTTGTTCATAGATGTCATGAATGCTTGTCAAGAAGTTTTATCAATTTAAAATGGTATTGCATTTGTTTCGATGAACCATTTTACTCAAATATATACACCAACTTGACACATGCTATAATTGCGCACATTCTGCAGAAGGCAGGAATTGTCAGGCAGGAGCTTGCTAAACTCAGAAAGGAGACAGCCTAAGATTTGTTCACTCCTGAGCTTTTCATTAGCTTAAAAGTTCCTAAATTTGCTCCAGTTTCGCAGTTTTATGTTTTTTTTTTTTGTGGCTTTTGATTATTTTCATAGTTAGTGACGGAAACCAATTATTATGGATCTTGTTACGTGGAAACATTAATGATATTTCTAGACTTGCTCATTTACAGTCCAATTTTTCCTGGATATGAGTTGTTTATATTATAGTTCCTTTGGCCCTTTCCTTTGGACAATTGTATGCATTTTAATGGAGAATATAAGAAAGGGCAATGAGGATAGATCAGAGGGTTATTCTTTCTTGTAAATTGGGTATTTTAGCGAGAAGGCTGTCTCTTCTCTTACCAGGATGTAGTGTGGAAAAGGAGACAGGATAAAATTACGAATTATTTGTCCGGTCTTCCCTTCTGGTTCTAGAAAGATGAGTTATCTCAGATGATGCCTGCATTTTGGAGTAGCTTTATTTTTACTCGAATTCTGTTAATCTCATACAAGTTTGAGATGGTTTGAGTGGGCTGCGAACCCAGTTTTTGTCCCCACAAACATTACTCTTCCAAAATTGAAAATATTTGCTACTGGAGGACAGGACTCGTTATGGAACCGTGCTTTGATGATACAAATCCGGCCACCAGTTGGGTTGTTCTTACTTCCCTAGTGGAGGATTGTCTGTCCACTCGACGTTTTCTTTTCAGCAGATTATTGTCGTAATTTCTGTTTTCTGAAGAATTTAGTAAACATTTCGTTTAGAAATTTTATGGTGCTCAAAACCAGCTCCACCCTTCCCATTCAAAATAGGCTGACAGGAGATGAAGCAAAAGCAATGCTTGGGATATTTGGGGGAAGAGAATGATTTGGGAGAACACAAGGCTCAGTAATCGGAGTAGACTAGGCCTGGGATCTTAGCATTCATCCAAGAAGCTCAGATTCCATCTAGGATGCTATTGGCGATCTTCTTCCGAACATCTATCTCCAGCTTGATGGAAGTCATTTCCTGTAGTTTTTGAAACCTCTCTGATTCCAATAGTTAATGATGGACTCTTCATCATAGTGTAGGCGGTTAAGCTCAGAGTTCCCTCTAGCAATCTCCTCAGCCTGTTCAGCCCTGGATTTAGCCTCAGATTTGCAACTGCGATTCCCCTTTCTCTTTCTGCTCCTCTTCCTTGGCTTGCCTTAGCTTCTCTTCTAGAAGAGCATTCTCACTATTGAGAGCATCAATTTTGTCTATACGGCACGAATCTGATGGATTAGAGCTTCTTTGGCCAGCCAAAGGTCTGGGGGATGCAATTTGTTTTTTTTGGAGTTCTAGGATCACATTCATGAAGAGAGAGGGGTGATTCCCAATCTTGTCTGCTTTGAGCACAAGCGTTTCAATGGTGGTTGAAGTTCATCCCGCTCCCGAGCTTCTTCCTCGAGATCTCCATCCTGCTAATCAAAAGAGTCAAGATGGAAAAATATACACTATAGTTACATGCTTAAGTTATACTATTTATTCTCAGTCATGTTTCAGTCATGCTGCTTTGGTTTTACTGGGATTTGAGGCCTGCTTTGGTTGCCACATACAAGGCCCAGCAGCCATATCGTGCTAGCATTGTCCAAGATGACTTCGATGAGCATCGCTGTTTGCATTGTACTGTTCATGGAAATCGTTGCACTAGGCACCAGGAAGCAAGGCTTATTAACGTGATTAAAATCTAAACACTAATTATATCCAAACCAGTTGAGTTTTCTCCTGTTTGGAGCCGAAAAGGCCCGCTCTAGTTCATTAAAGATCTGGAAAGACAACCGAAGGTACTTACAAAGGGAGATTTTAATAATTACCAGATTCTAAAAACATCACAAGATCAACAATTAAAACGAACCAAGTTCTTTGGCCAGGTGGTTTAGAGTTGCAAAGTCGTAATTAATAACTCTAACCACTCAACCAGGGTTCAGCCTTTGGTACCGACACAAGATCAACAATTTAGGTAGCTAGTTATAAAGTTACTACTTGACATTGCAAACATTTTTTTGCTGACAGAGAGCAGGAA
>NW_011500141.1:44664-52899 GCF_000495115.2 Populus euphratica
GCAGGAATGGACGCGTGTGCTCTTTGTTTCAGTGCTACATATGAAGGAAGAGAGCTTGTCTTCGCACAGCTCCCACCAAAAAACTGCCACAACAACATGATTAACAACCCAATTTCTCCCCACGAAATTTTGTCCCTCCTCATAAAATCCAATAAAAGAACATATAAACAGTAGCAGAGAGAGAAAGAGAGGTCAGGGTGCAAGAATGAACCGAGGAGAGCATTTGATCAACAAATATATGTCGTTACAAGCTTAAAGGACAAGCATACCAGCCACCTTTCCCGTAAAGAGCAGAAGCTCGAGAAAAATCATCCAGAAATGGAGCTGCTTTCCCGGAAGCAAAATTGCCACCCAACAACAATTATATGAACTTTTGTTACCTGGGTGATGAATAATCACCAGGTGACAGCCATCTCTCCCTCCCAATAAAGCATCTGGCATCCTGGAAATCACTGTGGAACTCTAGAGAGCATATGAATGTTATTGCACAAACGCAGCCATGTTGCCTACTGGAGTAAGCCAAAGTAATGACCAAGCTTGAAATGTATCACCAACAGTGCAGATTTCACAAGTTCCACTGAGGAGAATGTCCAAGTACCAAATCTTCATTCCATATCCGAAGGAGCAACAAAGAGATATTTTGGGTAACTGCAAAGACATGAAGGACTAGAAAAATTGAATTTAATATACAAATAATCTAAAAACAGGAAAAAGGAATGTCGGAATATTTGTTGAATCCAAAAATTATACATTTCTATAAACGTCATTCAAAACCAAAATAATAGAAAGAAAAGATGTTTTTTGGAAAAATTATTAAACATCTGAGGTATGTGTGGTAGTTTGTAGATTAACAGTTAAAAACAAACAGTTCCACAAATGAAAAAATGCAGCAAATTCCTTTTTCTGTTTCCTTCCCTCAAGAAGTCATAGAGCCTCCACTGACATTTTAACAATTTTCCTGTAACATTATAGAGGTTTTAAATTCTTACTGAAAAGTAAGAACCACAAAATGTTTTGGGAAATTTGAAAATGAAAGAAGTTCAAACAAAGTATAAAACTCAACTGAAATAAAGGTGATGCAAAATTTTGATCTTTCTTCTCAGAGAAGTCTACCTCATTCTAGACATCTAAATAAACCTCAACTCATTAACCTAAAAGGGAGCCTCAAATGATTCATCCCAAACTTCTGCACTCCCATTTGAGACATCTTCAACATCCTCTTCCATTGAAAGCCTGATATACTCTCTATGTGCAAAGCGATCCCACTCTGTTAAAGTTGGTTCCTCACGCTCCTGCCCACACCAAAAAATGCAAATCAGGCAGTTATGATCCCTGAAGATATAATTATAATGATGTAACCAGCACCCTTGGACCCCTGAGTATCCAGATATATTATTACAATATAAAAGCTAAAAAGCAGGAACGCAGTATAAAAATGCTGAATGTACCTGGCGAATAAGAAAGGGATCACGGCTTTCAAAAGCTACAAACTTATTGAGGTTGAAAAGAATATTGAAAACATTTCCTGAAAGTTTGCATCCTTTCAAATCATGCAGTGTGATGTAACCTTCCCTCTGCAACAAAGTGTCTCTGCAAATGAGAGCTAACACAAAACGAAGAGGATTCCAGAGTATTGGAAAGAACCAAAGTTTTTCACCTCTGGTGCAATCATGTCAACTATTTGACACAAGATATCCTCAAACAGCACAGGTTCCTGGGCCATGCATTCCATACGGTGCAGCTGCTCCTCATAGAAGTATTGCAATTCATTGGGTGTCAACACACCATTTCCATCTAAATCTAAGCACTTGAACCTGTGAATGCAACTTAATAAGATAAGAGAGGACAGCTGACACAAACATCGAGGACTTCCATAGACACAGAGCATCAGAAAATGAGTTAGACCCTAACACGATTTGAATATGGTATGTGTTTAAAACCACTTGAGCATTAACAAGAGAAGAGGAGCTGTAAGATAAATGGCTTCCATGGACCTGTAAATACAACTTTCTAAGATAAGAAGGCACAGTACATAGAAGCATAGATGGCTTCCACAGACAGCATCAGAAAGCAGGAGTTACATGTTAAGCTTTGGTACAGAGGAAGCTTTTAAAATCATCGCACATTTGGGAGGGTGAAGGAGATGCACACTTAGTTTTGGCTTGGTCCACTTTGTTCACAGCGAAAACAAGGAGCTTTACATCACTGTTTAAGGTCAGGATTGTTATCCTGGAACAAGTGCTTTTTTGTCCCACCTTCAGGTCTAAAACAAATGAGGGAACAGGGCTGTTCTTCCTCTTTGAGAAACCAGAATCCTATACCTAATTCAATGATTAGAATGGAAATGGAACAAAACCTACACTCCCAATTCCCTTTGTTTAAGAACCAAGAGGAGAGGTTTGACAGGAAATTAGGGTGGGAGACGATATACAAGAGCAGGTGAGCATTCTTTGATTTTAGATATAAAATGTGTTTCGATAAATGTTTTGGCCATCAGGAGAGCATCTGATTTTCTTGCTGACTTAATAAGTTAACTTAGTTAAATTAGATTTCCAAAGAATTGGTTGATTGTTGAATTAGTTGGGATAGGAACTGATATCGGGAAACTCAAGCTATTCAAGAGTTATGGCGGGATAAAATAAACATTTGACATTTACACATAACCTATGTGAACAAAGGTTACAATATTTCAGAGTTGTGTCAAATGTTGATGAACATTTGCTCCCAGTGCCATTCATACCATCCTTTTACAAGCACCTACTTTTTCAATATTAAGCACACGTGCACCAGTACATCCCAGGACAGAAATGTCTACAGTCAATATGCAGCTCATCATTAATACAAATTATTATTGTGCTGAAAGGATAAGGCTACACCCCAACCAATGAACAGAGAAATTTAGCTGGAAGATCAGTTACTCAAACTATGGAGAACCGAGTACCTTCTAGGCGGACATGCTTCTGATACGTTTTTGCAGGGAGAAATTTCCCCTTGGGACAGAAAAGAATGCCATGAATCTGGCTGCGTTCCAGTACATCCCAGGACAGAAATGTCTATGGTCAATATGCATCTCATCATTTATCCAAACTTTTATTGTGCTGAAAGGATAAGGCTACACCCCAACAATGGAACAGAGAAATTTAGCTGGAAGATCAGTTACTCAAACTATGGAGATCACTTAAATTGAGAATTTCCATCAAATAGATTGAGTGAAATCGCTAACTAGATCCCAACTTTTTATTACTGACTTCCAAGCATTCATCAATGCATAATAAATAGTCTGTCCAAAATTGTAGTTTCCACATTATTTGTATCCTAGCAAAACAGTCCTTCAACTTTCTTTCTTTCTTTCGTTTATGTATCCATTTTAGCATGAACAGGCTACAACAATTATCACAAGCAAGTCCACCTTGTTGTCAGTTATGCAAGAACTTCATGTTCCATTTGTAATTCAAAATATTCCCAATGACAAAACGAAAGGTAAGAGTTTGAGCAAGGAAAGTAAATAATACCAGTATTCAAGACTGGGCTGAGATGATTTGTCTTCCTCTGAGAGCATGAAATAAACAAAATCTTCATAACACATTTTCCCTTCAACATTGCTTTTAAACTTCCTTGGCACCTAAAACAAAAGTAAAGCACAAACACAATGTTTGCACTTTGTTTAGGAAAAATGTCCCTGATACTTAAAAGTCAAAATTAATTTGAATCAAGCTTTGGAGAACCAACCAACCTGTGAAAATATTCTATCAAGAATCCTGTAAGTAAGGGCGTGATTACCATATCTGATGAGATTCTCTTTGTCGATAAAGAAATCATGGTCTGTATCCAGCTCCCAAAACTTACAGTATATTACATAGAAATGTTCATACGAGAAGTACCTAAAACAAAGGGCAGCAAATGGTTATAACTCACATTGGTAGTAATTAATAGAATCAAATCAGTTAAATGCCATATGCAAGTCTTTCCACATTATCACTGTATCAACCAAGAAGAGTCAAACACCTTGATTTAAATTATAGTGACAGAATCTTCACGTAGATTACAGCAGAAGAATGCTATTTGGTGACTTTGCAAGTTGAGTCATTAGATCAAATTGGTTATCCGATTATTTTTATGCCTATAAATTGAAGTTCATTTGCTTGCACTATTAAGGATATTATAGTCTAGTTGTTTAATTAAATTGAAGAAAGAAAAATTACGGTCCATTTTCTAGGTATTCCTATCATTTTTTTTCTTTTTAAATCATTTAAAGAGTTTGCTGGCACCCCAACCTTATAACTTTGTTAATGTCTTCTTCTTCATCTGCATGTTGCATTGCAGCAATAAGATTTCCACGTTTCAGCTCCCTGAGTGTAAGACGGCCATTTCCTGATCTATTGATGTAGTAAAATATTCTGTATATGACAGTTTCAGCTGAGCCAGTACAACAAGAGTTTCGGTTAATATTAGTTGCAAAAATGGAAAACTTAATTAATTTGAGAACAAACATTATAATGACAAGAGAGTATGTAAAAAGCATCCACAAGAAGCCTAAATGATGAAATGACCAGTTAGTGCAGCCTTTTCTTATTCAAGAATAACTTATTGGTATTGACTAATTTCTATCTCAGCTGATCCCATATGATATCAAAAAAGTCAGGAAAAAAAGAGACATATATATCTTGATCAATTCCACCTAAATCTCACCAACTAAATCCCTTGTTAATATAAAATAAAAATCCAGTATCGTAAATTGTGTGTTAGGAATACTAGTTTGTAATTCTTTTTATTTTTATTTCTATGATATTATTTGACTTTGTGTTCCTTAAGTTCAAGAACCATTTATGTTCCGCATCTTAATGGTCCAGCATTCTTTTAAATTAAAAACCATAAAAACAAACTAAAATAACATGCAACAAAAGCTACTACCATAGGGAAAATAGCAAACTTTTCCTTTGCCCTTTTGATAACTGCAATGGTTATAGTCAATAACACTCGCTGTGCTTTTTGGATTGACTAAAACCTTTGGTTAGGATATGGTCATTGGATAACAAAGACATAGCAAATTCCAAAGTGGCCATTTTCCCTCATGAATTGCTTTAGTAAACAATTGCATGCAGCATGAGGAGCCACTAAGATCATGGGCAGGGCAGAGCTTCATTTTCAACAATTAAGCAGCACCTAAACAATAAATGTTGTTGATGCTTAACTGAAAAGCTAAAATAACAAGCTAATTAATGAAGTGCATACCATATCTTTCTTGAAATTCAGGAGTGTTCTGTAAGAATTCCAACCCGGAATGAGTTGCCAGAAGTTCTCGGAGAATAGGTCTGAAATCAGACTGATATGGTCAAGTAGAAAATGATAATTAGTCCAATAAAATGGGTTGTCTTAATACAGAAGCTACCAGGAAGCAAAATTCAACAAGCCCAGCAAATGCACATGAAATAATGGGATGACGTGACAACCTGAGAAAGGTATCTGCAGTCTGGCTGTTTTAGAATATTGAATACTTGAGTTGCTGTGTCCAGCGTCAGCATGTTGCTATTCACCCAGTATTTAACAAATGCATCCCTACAAACAAACAACATAGCTAAGAACCCGACAAAATATATATTCAAAAGTAGATGCACCCAGCATCAATCAACATGAAAGGATGGGGTGGATTAATATTGAGAAAACAAATAATTAATCTCTCTCAGAATACTGCAACCATGGCATCTATTAAGATCAGGTGGAAGCTAAATTTCTGCTTGTGACATAAAATGGGCAGAAAATGCTTTCAGACAAGGTAAGGAAGAAATAACATGTTTGAGAAATGCAAAATGATATAAAAAAAAAAAAAAAGCAGACGAGTTCTGCAAGGAGATTAGTCTGGAGGCCAGATTCCAAAAGCTTGCACTTTCTTTTAATCAAAATAAGATATTTAGGAGGAGAGCACAAGTACCTACCTGGTCACCATCCCAGTGCAGTCAACATCAATCTTTCTAAAAAGCACGTCGGAAAAGAAGGATGGTAACTTGCAAACTATCTTTGTCACAGGTTTAAATTCTGCACAACAAATGAATAAACATTAACTGCTTTGAAGTTTTTGTGTATCTTATTCTCTTCCCCTGTCTTGTCACAACAAGGGATGGGGAGACAAAAAAAGAACCTTGAAGCCATAAAATGAAGGGCTTCTTCCCCCACATAAGATGTAAGAAAAAGATTGTGCTTAGAGTAAAAGAGCGAATTATGAATTGTTTACGATTCTGACCATCAATAAGCAGTCCATCCAGATCATTGTTGAAAAGATGATTAATTCTAGAAAGACATTGTTCTTTGAGTGCACTTGCTGCTGGAGGACCATTTCGAAAATAAAACTGCAAACATATGTATACATAAATGCTTCAGCCTTGAGCATACACAAGAAGATGAGAAATACCAATTTAACAAGTGAACCTCAATTATGACAGTATCTTACAAAAAAAGCTGACAGAAGTAAATGAGACCTGAGGTATGACTTCCCATTCTGATTCCCTAACTAATTTTAATGGAGAACGTAAAGACGAGGGACTGGTTTTCTGCTTAGACGTGCGTGGAGAACCAGATGAACTTCTTGGTGAAATCGGAGGTGCACTGCCAGCAGGAAACATGGAAGGCAACGAATTGACCCCACCAACACTCGCATTAGCGGAGATACCAGGGATGTTAATGGGATTGCCAGCTTTTGCATCATCAATTAAAGTTTTGACCTGCACTCAATTCAAAAGATTTAAACAAAAATCAGATAAAACAAATTCCATACTTTGATCTAGAAGTAGGTTGTGGGAAAGAAAAACCAACGGACCAAAAATGAATCATCATAAATCAGATTCCATGATAGGTAGAGAATATTTCTTCTTACTGTTTTGGCTGACAACCCAATTTATACTTCTTCATAATGAAAAAATGCTACATCATGCCTTCCAGTAATAGATTCAATAACAATACATGTGCAATAACCTAAAAAGAAAATTGCAACCACCCAATTCCGCCATAAGGTGTCCCAGCTTCAAGGCTGGATATCTCTGATGGAGATAGGACAAAGCGGGCTCCTACATAATGATGGAGAAAGAGGGGACACGGTGCCCTTCTTTCTACCTACGGGTAAGGATGGATGCCGTTATCAGAAAGAACAAAAAATACTATATAATACTGTTAAATTGTGCCATAATAACATTAAAAAAATCCAGTTCTCGAACTAAAAAAATCATGGCCTTATCATCAATTAATCTCAAACCGATTCCACACCATATACACTCCTAATCTAATGCTATCAACATCAATTTGTGATTACAAGTTACAACTTAATATAATTCAATTGCCAAATTGTAGTAGTAATTATAGAAAGAAAAATAAAATAAAAGTAGCAGTACCAATCGGGTGGTGTCAGAAAGCGAAAGCCACTGAGAGAACAAGACCTCGGGAAGTTGAGGGTTTTCTTTAAGCACAAAAGAAGGAACTTCTGGTAGCTGCAGCTGTTCTGTGTCCAAACAACAAACTTCTTCTCCTGCCACTCTATCAATATCCATGGCTTCTTTCTCAACAAAACCCTAATTCCTCAAAAACAAAAATCCTCGAATCCTTGACTTGTTTCACAGAAGTGGAAGATCGAGGGTGAAGTTCGATCGGAGATGGATGATTGAAGTAGCTCGAGAAGCGGGACGATCGAGGAAGGGCGATGTAGTTTACTTCGTTGGGCAGAAATGGAGAGCGCGCGTGAAATTGAGGGAGGGAGGGAGGGATATGCGAGAGCGAGAGAGGGGAGTTTTCGAAAAAGAAGCGCTTTTTGGCAACAGAAACCGCCCAGGAGAGGTACAGTGACAGAAGACAGAGGCTCTTGGGGCTGTTCTCTCAGCGACGTAGGGTGCCTGCCTGATTTGTACGAATTTTATACGTATGTTTTGATGTTATACGGTTCGCTGTATGGCACGGCTTCACCTGAATCCCCTTCTTTTTCGTTCTAATAAAATTTGTTTTTATACTTCTCGTAAAGGACAGACGGGCGTCGTATAAATGAGTGGATAAAGCCTTTTATTTTTCTTATTTTCTTTTTTAAGGGGTTGCTGGTGGATTTTTTTTACGTTTCTTCTTTGATATGGCGACAATATATTTTATTTTTAATTTTATATCAAAGTGTGATAGAATTCGTTAAAACGAAAATGAAATATATTGTCTGTTATTGCCGACAAAGTTTTTTTTTTTTTTTTTTTTTTTTGGTGGGGGGCACCA